>NW_010104798.1:0-39437 GCF_000699245.1 Pterocles gutturalis | reverse complement strand
GGTGTTGGTGGTCCTGACACCAAGACAATCAGTATATTCATTGGTGATCATCCTCTAAATTATTGTGTAAACCTACCCCAGTGATACTGTTAGACCTGTTAAACATGGTTCACCCTTAGTGAATAGTTATGTCTCCCGAATTAGGTCATTAGTTTAAAGTTCTCACATAGCACTTTATCTTACATATGAGTAGTTAAGTCTCTAACCTAATTTATATATCTGCTATACCTTCAAAATCAATGTTTTGTAATATTTGAAAGGAAAAATCAGTAACTTCAAAAGGAAAGAACGCTGCCCTGAGCAGCCACCTGACTATAATATGTAGACTGCAAGACAACTCCAAAAAATTTTGCAACTTCATATTCCTACGCTACCACTCCCTTTACTAAGCTGGAAACGGCTTAGAAGATGGAATAAAACAATATCTCTAAAAGCTAAAGAAATAGAATTACAAGTGTTGGCTGGCTCTGTGTTTTTAATGTTTTCAAAGAATTAAATATAGTGTCTAAAATTAAACTACTAATTTGAGCTGTCAACAATGACAGCAAATGTAGGTAAGACTGTTTCTCATATAAGAGTATCTAATTCCTACTTGTCGCTGGGTTTTGGACACAAAACTGAGTGACAAAATTCACGCCATGGTTATATTAAAACATCACCTCCAAAAAATACCTATATTTCAAAGTTTTTTTCTCCTACATTTTTAGTAACACATAATTTTTTAAAAGCTTGTTGTTTTAAAAACTAGCACATATATGAGAAAACCAATGGTTTGAGATTATTTCTTTTGACAAGTTTTAAGTATGTATCACATAAAAGCATTAGAAATAGATATGGCAGTACTTCATAAAGTCAGAAGAGGCTGGAGTGAAACACCTGCAAATTTAACATTGTTAGATATAGGCACTCCTGCAATATTGCCGTCATCTACTACTTGAGACAATGAAACCAATCAAAAAACTTTTACCTTTAAATAAGTAGCAATTTATACCGGAAACAAATAGGCAATCCTGTGCACTACTTGAATTAATGTGTTTGTATTTAAAAAAGAAAACCAAAAACTAAACAACAAATATTGACACTCAAACTTAAGAGGGAGAAATCCCTAAATAATCAGTGAGTATATATGGTACTGCAGTTACAAACATGTTTATGCTTTTAATAATGTGTTGGTTTGGTTTGGGGTTTTTTGGGGTTTTTTTTGTTTGTTTTTAAGCATACACAGAAGAAAATACAAGAGGGAAAAACTATCACCAGCTGAAATGCTAAGCATGTCTGGTCTCCTCCCTGTATGCCAGAAAACTATTATTATGCAAATAAAAATGGACAGGCTTGGATTCTGCCATCATTTTTATTTCTCCTAGTATCGCTTGGCAAGATCTTCCCAATTACAGTCAAAATATTAATATATGTTGCTGAGCAGAAAATGTTTTTAACGTTTTATTACAGATGGTGCTAACATGTGTGAAGGATTCTCTCGGGGCCTGTCTATTATAAGTCTACAGGGCAAATAACTTGAGACACTTGACCTTCCCAGTATGAAACTGTTGAATGCTCTCAAAATTCTTGCTGTCATCATACCTTAAATCCCATGCAAGCTAATTAGTTTATTATCTAGAGTATAGTAACCATTCTAAATATAACATAGTTTATTATCTAGAGTATAGTAACCATTCTAGATATAACATGGAAAGACTAAAAGGAAAGAACTTTCTCCCTAGATTCTCAGAACTTTCATGACATCACCTACCCAGAATATAGGAAACAGTGAAAAACATCACTGTTCAATGGAAAACAAGAGGGAAAGATAGAGCAGGTTTTCAGCTTAGTTCTGGGATGCCTTTGAAAGTCAAAGACAAGTCAATGGAAAAGTATGGAAAAGTCGAGGGGGAAAAAAGCCCCACACAAATATTGCAGAAGGGAATTAAATGTAGAAGATGTAGAAGAATGGCAGAGGTTTTTTTTTCTTGATACTAATGTTTCTGTCAGTCGTTAATGTGATTTCCTACATCAATAGGAACCACTAACGTATTTCCAAGGTTTGTTTGGCTGTTTTCATTGCTAGAGTTCGTTACCTATTCTTTTCAATTCTACTAAAGGGACAGATAATGTACAGGATGTGCAGGAAGACTGCTCTTCACTTCCTTGTTGTTGGCTTCCCTTCTGGTACAGGATGCTTGCAGAGATGATCAGATGATAGTATTTTGGGGGGTGAAGTATGTAGCAGTTATTGTGTTATCTGAAGTTATCTATCTCCCTGCCTTCTCTGCCTTTCTTTTTTTTTTTTTTTTTTCCACGGGAGAGTTATGCTACTTTATGCATGGGCCAAAATCCTGCTACTTTAGAGTAGCAAACACCAAGGCCTTTTTTGGGCTGGGCCATGCCCTTTTAGAGCCCTGTGTATACAAGGAACCAAGGAATAGCTGGGACTGCTTTTGCACTGTGGAGCATCTACTATTTTTCTGCAAATTTTAGGCTAGACCTGATGAGTAAAAGGGTTTCCAGTCTGTCCCCAAGCTGTTAAATATAAATAGGCAGCCATTCCAAACATTATGAAATCAAACATCCTCCTCTATTCTGCATAATAAAACCAAATTGCTACAGTTGTGTCATTTAAATGCCAAATACAGCTAGTGTGAAAAATTGGAGCAGCCTGGAGATTTTTCTCATGTTCTGTCATCAGCACGCATCTGCCTGCAACAAGGGATACCTATATCCATACGCTTTTTGTCAGCCTGTATGACAGATGCAGCAGAGTCTTTGTGCTTCCAGCAAACAGAAAATTATATAAAAAGCCACTCTTTGTTCTGATTCATGGATAGAAGGCATTACACCGACAAAGAAAAATGTAATGCCTGCATGCTGATCAGGATCTTCAACCACTGCAGCTGTGAGCTGATTTAGGAAAAAAAAAAACAACCAACACTATTTTATTTTATATTTATGGATTTGAATCCAAGCTAAATGACTAGGGCACAGTGGTCTCTTGGCCTCCATCCACTGATACAAGCAACATGACCACTCAGTCTGGGCATGCTGGTGCTGTAAGCTGTCAACCAACATACTAGCCCCGAGTCCCCTCCTCACCACAGCTGCATCAGCAACTGAGGGGGAATGAAGGCATCCAAACTGGTTTTTGTCATAGGCAAGCAGCAAACTGCAAATTAACCCTTGGAGTAATGGGCAGAAACTGGGAAGAGGCTGGTTCAAGAGGATGGCTTTCTTTGTAATGCTCTTCCAGTGGTGTAGGACTTCCCTATCGCTATTTTTAAAAGAAGGCAAAAATTGTCTTCCAAGTGGCAATGCCAAAAAAAAAAAAAACACACCAGTTATCACTTTTGCAAGGCTCAGCTTCCTACATTGCAGTGAAGGAAAACAAAAGGTCATGACTAAGCAAAGAAGTGTCGCTTGTGCTGTTTCTTACTTGTTCTATTCCCTTCTACTTCCCACATTCTAGCAGATAAAAATTCCAGGCTTCTATAGAAACATGCTGACCTTAGGAAACAAAACCAACCAACCACAAATAAATGTATCAGAGGAAATCAATATTATTAGGCTTATCCCCTGACACAAGGTAGCATTCATGTCCCTTGAGTCCTCTAGGTAAGCAGAGGAAGATAAGCAGCTCCTAAAGGAAGTTATGACCCACTAGATGTCTTACGGACCTATCTTACAGCAGCATGCATAAAGTCCTTCTGGTGCTGTGTTACATATTTGGTTAACTTGAGAGTCTAGGTGACCAAGTTAGGTTAGAGGTTTCACCTTACCCTTTTTAGCTGTCTAAACTTAAGAGTTATTAAACCTAACACAACATTAAGCTTCTAAACTCATACATCATGTTCATACTGAACCCCTATTTCTTTGTCTTGCTCTATTCCCTAGCTGATGTTTGGTAATCTACAAACATGCAATTTCAGAAATAAAATTTCATAACTGTTAGGCAACTGTGGCAGCAATGATCGTTCCAAAATAGCACCACTGAAGTAAGAGGTGCTATTCACTGTTATTACAGGGACTGTTTCCATAAAGCATCTATAAAATCCATATGCACAGTAACCCAAATTTGCAAGTGCAAACAGTTGCTGATGTGTGCAGTTGTTTATTCTGAATACAGAACAGCCATCTGCATGGGCAAATGGATGTGCATGCAAATTTCCTCCCAAACTTAGAGACTGGTTTGATCCAAAGCCACCAAGCTTTTTGGAATACTCCTGTTGATTTCAGGGATTTTTGCCCACAGATGTTAATTTCCACACTATTCACACTACTCCATTTCTCCTAACTATCAAGAAGCAGCTTAAGTTTTCTTTTACTTATAGCACAGTTAAACTGAGTCAAATCAAGCCCAAATACTCTTAAAGAAGGTATAATCTCAAGAAGCAAGCTTGATAGTCACTACAGAATTAAGCATGAATCGTACTGTTATGTATCTTCTCCTGAAGTGGATATTTTAAGCAAAAAAACAAACAGGGATTTTTTTTTTTTTTTTTTTTACCCCTCCAGGAAATCTGTTTAATGAGGAAATCCTCCAAACCTTTGAAATTCATCGGTATATGTTAAAGCTTTCCACTAAAAAAACAAAACCAAAAAACCTTCTTAAAGCTCAAACACCTTTCACAGTTACATTTTGCTGCTGATGACAATACAGGATCAAAATAACTAAGAAAAAAAAAATCAGAAAAGCCTTTGAAATCTGTAATTCTGTTCATGTTGCAATGGGGTTTATTTTAAATGCAAAGTCTCTCAATAATCTCTCAATAATTAGAAAGCTTCCAGGTTTCCATCAGGCAGGAGAGTACCACCAACTCTCTAATATTATTCAAATAACCAACAAACATTTGATGCCTCTCTGTATTACATATTTGCTTCTACACAGGGTTTTAGGGGCCCTTGATCTCTTGTTCTGCATGCGCGGGGCATCTTCTGCTTAAAATGCTCCCAGTCACCACAGGGCAGCTCATCTGTGTGAACCCGGTTCAAACTAGCAGTCAGGTTTCAAACAGAACTGAAATGCTGCCGAACACACAGCAGTGCCCTCCAGCACTTCACCAGGTAGCTGACGAGCACAGGAATGGGAACTTGTTTTGCTTTGCCAAATCCTCCCATGATTTCTCTTGAAAAGATAAAGTTTACAATCTTTTGGCTTAAGCTGTCGCATTTTAATAAAATGAGTTGTTGTTCTTGGTTTGCAGATTGATAAGGTTTGAAGCGTGTTTAATTTGCATTCAGTTACGTGCAAGGGGCTAGAAAGAATAATTTATAAAGGAGATAAATTTGTACAGATTAGCCAAGTACCTACTGAGGGAGAATATAGCCATCTATAAATATTTAGAAGACTTAAACAGCAAGAAAAGATAAATATTGTTGAAAATAACATACTTAGTAGGCCACTGAAGTAAAACTAGGAATAAATAAAAACAAGCAAAGAAAAAAGACTTAGCAGTATAATCAGGTAAACAAATAAAAGATCCTATCTCTAGCTCTATATCCTATCTCCAGATCTATAGCTCTGCCATCACTAAGTTTATAGTCTCAAACATGTTATGCATTAAATACGAGACAATAGCTAAAGGGTTAGGTTAATGACCTTAGTGGGTCTATGTTTCCAATTTTCAACTGAGCAGTGTGGGACATACCTTGTATCTTGCTCTGTTTACACTATCCATGTTAAAATAACAATACCACATACTTATTTCTCTTCCTTCATACTGTGTAATGTATTTATGTCTTGTCTTTGGGTTAACATGTATTTAGCTACAGATTAAGACCAGTATCTACAAATGTCTGTTCTTCCTGTATGTTAGGAAGCTGTATATGATGGAAGCAGCACACCAGCTCCTATCTTATTAAAAGAGATGTTGCTACACGTCAAAAATCATTTTATATTAACAGTGTGCTGAAGATGACAATGCATCTATCTGTTTTATACACCTCTCACTCCCTGTAGAGAAACCTGTGTGTATATCTATATATACATACATGCACACATGTATACACATATATACACCCCTCAGGAAAGGATTGTGTAGTGTCCCTTACCTTGGAAAAGAAAGCAAACAAGCTAAAATTATTATGGTTAAAATTCTGGCAATCTGCCTCCTGATTCCAACAATTTCAGAGGGGAAAAAAAAGTATTGCTCTCCTACTTAATAAACCGTCACTACAGCGTCCCACCACACACACTCTGCTCTATGCTGCATCAGACACCTCTGCGTGGCGACACATCGCACACGTGTGCTCAACTGTTCCTGGGGAATCTTACAGCCAGGTGTTGGCACAGACTGCCAGCCAAACCTGTCCTCACTGATACCGCGCTGCATCTTCCAAAAAATCTGACATCGGACGTGCCAAAACAATCTACAGGTTTGCACTCAAGCCTCTCCTGATGTTATTGCAGGAGGAGCTCATAATGCACAAGGAGATTGTCACAGGATCTCTTAATCAGAGAAGTCTGCTGGTTTTCTAAAGAAATTGAAATTGTATCCCTTCAGAAAGTAGTCACATAATTATTGTGCTGTACCCTATCTGTACTTCTTCCCAGTCTGCAGAAAAAGGTTGTACAGAAAGAATCTCTGCACCATCTAAATACTTCCACCAGTATTACTTTCAAACTTCTCAAAATAAAAAGATAAATCTAATTACTCCTCAATTTTCCATTTCTGGATGAAAGTAAGTTCGAAACAGTAGGAAAGGACTAAAAAAAAAAAACCAAAAAAAAAACAACTAAGCACAAGTGAACAATGGCTATTTCTCCACTAAGCATCTCACGGGATTTTTAGCGAGAGATGTTAGAAGTACACCCTGAGAGTAAGAGGCATCTCTTCAGTCTTTTGGAAGACTAGTGTTTTACTGACATGAGTACTTGTCTCTGTTAATTATGTAGGTTTGGGTGGGGTAATTAATTTATATGAAAAAAAGTTTTGGGGTTGTTATTTTAATTATTTGAGTAATGCATACTTTGTACAATTTTCTTTTTAAAATATGAAGTCTAAAATCTCTGGAGCACAGACAAATAGCTCTGAATAACCCTAGAGTGAGCTTGACTTAATATTAATTGATCTGCTAAATCTCAAAGTGGTTATTGCCTGCATATATTTAAAAACACATAATATCTTAATCACTACTTTGAATGTTGAAGTTCTGCTTTCTTGGGTAGCAAAGACTGTAATCCTATGTGGTTTATGCCTTATCTCTTTACCTCTGAGAGTTATTGGATTTCCTCTCGGAGAAGTCTGGTTTGTTTGTTTTGTGTACATATATCCAAAAACATACTAGAATATCCAAAGAGGATTTAGCATTTTGTATAATATCTTCAGAAAACTTGTGACTAATTAAAATAATCCCGTTGTTCTCATAAAATCATAATCATTTCCACCTTATGTCCTCATTATGTGGAACATGTCAACTTTACTTGATAGAAAATATTTACTTCAATGTGAATGAGACCAAAACAAAATTCTAGGATAGGCAGCCAGCTGAACTAGAGAACATTTCAAGCAAAATGGTTCTCTCGCTCTACTGTGGGCACAGTCTGGGGGTGGGGGAATCTATATTAATTGCCACTGCTGTTATTCATTTGTCAGCATGTATTACATTCATGAATACCTGGCCAAAGGATTCCTGGCCCATAGTGGGTTCTAGAAAGCATGACTTTATCCTGCACATTGCTCAGAGTGTCCAATACTGTCTTTGGTTCACCCGCTATTTTGACCTTATCCAGGTTATTCCCAGGTTATGATTTTACTAAGTAATTTACTGACAGAATAATTTTGAAAACAGTTACTTGACCTTTCCAGATTCAGTAAATATATATTAAACTATGAGCAATTAATGTAGTATTTAAATTTTGCACCTTCCCTTATTGATTTCTCCCCCCCGCCTTTTTTTTAGTACTAGCTAATTTTTGCTTGTTTCAGAAGTTAATTTCTAAATTTCAAAAATCAATATAGAAGAATTTTCTCAGCTGATGCTGTGAGGTGAATTTTACAACCAAGCATCATTATTATTTCAGTCTGTTTTCAGGGAAAGACAGTTCTACAGACTGCGATGAGGAACAGATTATTCCACAGATTAAAGACAAAGCCCCAATGTATACATGATGACAGCTGCAAAGAAGCAAAAATATTTTCAGTCTCTGCAAAATACCAGGTTTTCTCAGCTGAGTAATGGAGTAAGAAGTTATAGGATATAGATTATACAATTATGTTTTCAAAGTCATAAAACATCCATGTTTCACATCACTAACACTACTGTAGTATACTAGAATACTTCCTATTTGGTATGGAGTACATTCAATAAAAAAGGCAACAGTATTTATTGCATTCAAACTAATGTATGGATTTTCATCTAAATATTTAAGTGTTTCACAAAAGTGGCTTATAACCCAGCCATTAATGGGCAAGACTACATTTTACAAACTTAGAAGACAAAAATCCTGGCTCTACTGAAGGTTATGACACTCCTATGAAGAGTTGATATTATTGACCCCAAAAGACACAGAAACAGATAAGGAAATCCCATTCTTCAATTCCTACTCTCATCTAAAACCAGTACAACACAAACAACTTACTGGCTGGTTGTCTGTGTGTCATCAGCCGAACCAAGAAGATGGCCATTACTTTGTCCCACTGAAGCACATGCTTCCACAGTACTTTGAAACTGTTAAAAAGATGCCATTGCTACCACAGGCGTATATTTAAAACAACAATCCATTTAAAGTTTTACTGGCACCTAAAGTGCTGATAAACCTCCACCCCCCCCCATCATCTATTTATACAAGGGATTGGATAAATCAGACTGAAAGGCTTTAATGATATTATCTCAAAATCAAAATGGAAGAGAATTTTTTTCCTGTCATGTTTATTCTCCTTTGTCACTTTTACATTCAAAATACTTTGCACAGTTCTTCTCTTATATAGCACCTGGTGGATTAATGCTTTTGGAAAACTACAGCTAACTACAAAACCAGATATTTCAGATCTAATCTTTTGTAAATCAGTAACTTAATTTGATCCTTTATGGGCAATCAGTTGTTACCATCTTCCTGGAACTACATCCATCTAAGCATCTCTGAGTAAACTAAAAATATAATTTACATTTTTTTTTTAATGCATGCTTTATGTTTCAGTAATTGTAGTTTGACCCTGGCTAGCATCAAAATACCACAACAACCACTTGCTCACCCTACTTCCTTCCGGGGATGGGAGAATTAAAGTAGTAAAAGAGATAAGAAGAATTTAATAACTAAACTACAACAAAACTGAAAATAATAATGATAACAATAGTAATAGATACAAATATACAAATGAGGGGTACACAGTGACACTGCTCACCACCCGGTAACCAACGCTCATCCTGTTCCCAGCTCATGATCCCGCAGCAGGGAGAGTTCCAATACCGCAATTCCGGAATGGAGATAAGAGCCGGAGTGTCTGGGAGATCGAGAACTGATTGAGAGCAATACTGAGAGAAGGGTGACTCAGGGAGAGATAACCTGGAGGGAAAAAAAAGAGACCACTTCCAGACACAGCTTCATCTGTATACTGGGCATGACGTGCATGGTATGGAACAGACCATTGGCCAGTTTGGGTCTCAATCCTAAACCTAAGGTCGAATGCCAGGCTAGTAACTGGGGCTGTGCTCCCTTCCAGCTTCTCCTGCCCCTGCAGACACTGGCACAGCAGAGGAGCTGAAAAGTCCTTCACTGTCCTGGCAGCAACTACAAACATCAGTATGTCATCAGCCTTCTCCACAGCACAAATCCAAAATACAGCCTCATACTAGCTACTGTGAAGAAAGTTACTCCGTCCCAGCTGGAACCAGGACAGTAAGGTATGTGATTTTTTTCTTTAAAAAGAGTTTTAGTCTGCTTTTGTAAAAGCCAGTAGCTCAGAGTAGTGTTATGTTGTACCAAAACTCCATTATCCTGAAATTAAGATGATACTCTACTATGCGTTATGCAGTAGAGATGCAAGTATTATTTCTAAGGAATCAGATGAGTAACAGAACAAAATCTTTCCCAGATTCCACAAATAACTGGATAGCCAATGGTTGGCCTTGTGAACATGCTACTTAAGGTGAAATGAATTGTGGCCGTGCTGGCATCGACTGTATAACAGAGTAAACTATTGCTGTTATAAAGATGAGACAGCTGCACACGTTTTGCAAATTCACTCCACATTTTACATGCAATAACATACTGAGACACAAGCCTCTCATTAAAATGCTATATTGTTGGACTTTATTATAGGAGAAGGAAAACAATTATCCTTTGCAGTGTCTAAAAACAATATGGTACACTCTGTAAAACTACCTGCCTATTGAATTTTTTGTCTTCACCTTCCAAAAATGCCAAATATTTCAGATATTTTCATGAGTAACAGTACTTGTGGTGAGAAACACAAAGACACATGATCCAGACTGTTTCTTCACTAGAAAATGACTTGAACTCTAGAGGCCTACTTTAGACATATAAAGCAGCAGTGAGGCAACTAAGTCCAGCCAAGCCTCTTTGTAACTTTCTGTTCAGAAATTCAGAACCCACCGATTTTTCTATTATTTTTAGGTTACCTAGGACATTTGGAAGGTGGAGCTCTTGTTCTCTTGAAAAGAATTTTCTGAAGCAGCATTCATATTGCCACCATGTTTGCTCTGCTGACATCTTTACTAAAGCAACTATTCTTTAAGACATGGGTCCTAGAGACAAACCCAGCTGATGTCAGTGGCTGCAGCTGCACTCAAAGGGAAGTGCTAATGTGTCTCAGTTGATTTTTTCATTTATTCTTTGCTTTCCTATTAAAGTAGTATGAGATAGCCTCCTTTATTTAAAAACCTCCTCCTCCTAGAAATTAATTTTACCTATTTGTTGATGTTTATGAATAAATTCTTAAAAGAATCAGCTCATCTTTAAGTTGCTGTTGGAACTAATAGCAAGCTGTTGGGAAAGCCAACTAGGTACAACAGAAGCTGTGCTTTCTAAGTGAAGACAAAATCATACTCATTTATTCCAAACCAATGGAGAGGAGATAAACTGGAACACTACAGCATATCAAGTGTCATCACCATTAAGTTAACATTACACACACACAGTCTGTGATGCTGAAATGCCAGAGTGTGGAGAGCACATTTTCTCCTAAGTATTTAGGGGAATTTTCTGTCCACTCACGAACAAAATTCAAGTTAAGCTCCTTATGTAGTATGCAAAACAAAAAGTCCCCTAGACAATATATGCTACTCTGCTTTGAATTACTGTAAGTTTTTCAAGTAATTTGCTTGTTTTCTTGTTCTGGGAATGTACAGCTATCTTTTAATTGCATAGTCATTTTCACAAAGCATTGTCATCCTACCAGGAACTCATTTTTGATTCACATCAAGCTTTAGATAAATTCCTGGGGTGATTTTTTTTCCTGAATTCAGTGGGTTCCAGACAAAAAGCATCACTTGCTATGTTTAAGTAGTACCACTTGCTATCTTTAGGTCATTTAAACTGTAAGGAGGCAGGGGAGAAGATTTCAGATTCTTTTTTGTGCATCTGTGTATGTCAGAAAACAAAAAACATCTGCAAGATTCAGAAATCAGCCTTTACAGTAGTAGAGATTCCAGCACAAAAATATACAGGAAACAATCTTCCATTAGTGGTACATCTGGTAATTCAAAAGCATGAGGAAATCACGTCAGTTTCATGTGGGGAAGGTCACAGCTAGCAGAAGGCTCCCAAAGTCTTCCTTACTGTGCTCATCTGCTTTATTTTCACACCTTGCTCAGCAATAACTATTTTCACTTTTGCATCTCTTAGTTCAGTTTTCTCATGCCAGATACATTCAGCAAGTTGGAATCATAGACAGCAGCTCCTGATCAGAGTCGAAACCCTTCAATTTACTGCTCCACTCGTTTTTGTGTCAGACGTATCCACCCTGCTACTTACTCCAAATCAACTGGACTCCCTCCCCCTCACTAAAATCCATCCATTTCTTAAGCATCGCTTTAGAAGAAGCAGCTGGAAGAACCTCTTGAGCCCATGCAATTTCTCTGCTTCTACAGTTCTTTCACATTACTGCTCCCTGAATAGTTTGGATGATAGTAGGTCAAATTTCTCTTGCCCTATACTAAGACCTGCTATTTTTCCTGAAGGAAGGGGAAGAAAGAGGAAGATAAAAATTATTCTCTAAACAAATGTTTTATAGCTTTACGAAAAAATGGTGAGAATGGATCTGAGTTGCCAAACTTAAGGTGCTCTACTGCTTTAATAACACACCCAAATTTCTTGGAGCTTGACTTCAAAATGCAGATTTGTACATCTGGAAAATGTGTGCAAAAAAGGGTTATGTGGGAGTCTATTTACCGTTTTTCTTCTTAACTAGTCTTGGGTTCTTACAGAGCTTACATCCATCTAAACAAGCAGACAGTAATTCAAGCACTCTTAATTCATTGTGGAAGGTCAGACAAATCATTTCCTATAACCTTCCTCTTCCCAGCTTTCCAAATCTATAAAGCATAGCATAAAACTACTGTATAGGGTGTCACAAGGGTAGCTGCACAAACAGAAGATTTGTGGAACATGGGTAATGCCTGTTTTCACCTTTAGTAACACTTATTTTCCCTACTGTTTTGTAACCATGGCCTTAAAAACAGTAACTTAGCAAAGCATTTGCTTTCCAGGATTGGAAAGTATGAACTTAAAATAAGACAAGAAATCAATTCCAGTCCAGAACTTAAGCTATTAAAAGCTGCAGATTTTGCGGTACCCTTCAGCTGCTCTTGCCTGAGGGCCATTCAGTGACCTATCTGAACAGTTGGGCCACGTATATTAAGATGACTTTGCTCATTGTGCACATCCTACAGAAGCCTTTCCTCTGGAAATCTTATGCTCATCTTTCTGTCCAGTGCAGCTTTCACTACATAGCTACTCGTATTCCAAAAAATCAGGAATACATGGCCCAGAAGATAGGACTTGTCCTTCAGCGCACACAAGTTCTTAGTGTGAACAAAGAACCTGATACAGAAAGTCATGTTTCATGGTTAGTCTCACTTGGATGGCCAAAGAGGTTCATGAGGCTGGGGTCTGTGACCAGGTCAGAAGACACTGACAGTCAATGTAATGAGTCATAAGACCAAGAAAACGAGCAACACAAATACAAAGACAATCGTATTTCTGTTCTGTGATTAGATACCTTTATCAAAAAAAATCATGTAGAGCTTAACAAATAACAATCTTTGAACAGGATGGTAAAACAAAATCCAAAATAATCTGCTGGCTAAATGCAGATTAGTTATAGTTATGCATGTATATTACACATACATAACTCTACGTTTATAACATATTTTATATGCACATATTTATAAAGTTAACTAACTACAGGAATATAACTTCTGAAAGCCATTATTTTATAGTCCACATCATCTTAAAACAATTTTCTTAAAACCTGGTTTTGAAATGAGGAAGGCAAGTCCTTTTGCCCATTAATCCCTCTTCAGAAAATAAACCACCAAGCATGATTTTTACCAGCCTGTTCTGTTATTTCACATCCAGTCACTGTTCTAATTGTGGGCAAGAGTAAAGCAGAGAGCTGTTGAACTTAAACATATCCAGGAATCTTATTTTTGAAAAGTCACACAGAAAAATGTAGTGTGTCCTTTGCCTTCTGGTTTTGTAAAATCACTGTCATAATGCAGAATAACATAAGGAAATTTGAGTATTATGGTTACATTTGACTTTCACATCCATCCTGTCAGACTTTCACAAGAAGCAATGTGAACATGAACTAGCACAAAAGTCGGAGCAGTTCTTACCCCAGAGTGCTGCTTTCATGGTATGTGCCACGAACCAGTAATTTACAGCTCTTAAGTCTCTCCAGTTCCTAAGCATGAAAGCCAAGATACCCCAGCACATACGGTTCGACAGACTGACCGCAGCACACACTGCCTGAGCTCAGCACACACCGCAGCAGTCACGTCTGCAGAATTACAGTTCAGCTTGGTTGCTAAGCATCATTCTTACAACACTATCAAGAGCAAACTTATTTTTCCTCAAGTCACAGGAGAACAGCAATTCCCAAGTTCACCTTGAAGCACGTGCTCTCACCTGTAGTCAATGCCTGTCATGTGAATAACAGATTAGTGCCGCTTGTGAATGAGTCTGAGGACGTGCTTGCCTTGGTGAAATATGAAAGCACATACGGCAGCCTGCATTTATTGCTCAGGAAGACTTTCAGTCTGGCCCTGCCTCAGTGTCACCATTTGGCAGCTTACAAGAGGTGAACATCATCTTACAGGGTAGTCGCCCTGAAACACTTAAGATGTGCTGAGTGTCACAGGACTTTCCCCAGTTCCTTGCTCCCCCTGTATCACAGGACTTTCCCCAGTTCCTTGCTCCCCCTGAGACAAATGCTGGATGTCTGAAGAGGCAAGCAAGCCAAGAAGCACGAAACAGCCGAGGCCAACGATCATTATGCAGCTGACGGGGGTGGCACAGCATGTTCACAACTGGTGTCCCCAGTGAGCAAGTTTTCAATTGCAGCCTTGCATACACTAGGGAGTGGCAACTTCCAGAAGTTCTTTTAAGTGTTGATTGCAACAATCAAGCATTTTTTCAAGTCTTTAAAGGATGTTCCACTAGCAAAAGATAAGTACACAAACCAAAATTATTTAGCAAGTGGAAAACATATTCTGTCACAAATTTCTGGTGCTGCCTGTTACTGTGGTGAATACCAGTACCTACTGACAGAAACAAGAGAAAATACGTTTTATTTCCCCAGAAGTACGGCTAATATTTTAAAATCTTTTTTAAAAAGACTGACCAATCTCTCTTATGCGTGTTGTGCTGTGACTAAGCTTTTGATAAAAGGTTCTAGAAATCCTGTAAGAACTGCATTTTATTTTCCCCCAAGCCATCTATATTTATCAAAGAAGTGAAGTTGGTTACAGAATAGCTAGAAGCACCAACCAAAGCTTCACTATTGTTTTTCTATCTGTTTCGCAGACAGGCTCGGTAGAGGTCAGTTTCTTATAAAATTGTAGAAAATAGGAGAGTTAATGACTCACATCTGCAATTTTAAATTATTCAGTTACCACTTGAGTACTAACCACAGGCGCAATAAACAGCAGCTAATACAAGTCATGCATGTTTCATAAAGGGAAACTGTGCCCTCTGGAGTATATTAGACTTATCTCTGAAAAGAGCGACAGTGTTTTCAACATCATTTAAAACCCGTTTTTTCTGCTGTTACTTTAACTTTCTGCAGTAAAACCTCCCACTGATTTGAAGAGGGAGTTTTATTAACATACAGGAGACAGATTGCAATCTATTAAAATAAAAAATATTTACTTTTCAAGTCGTAAATATGGGGGAAACTTTCTACAAAAGGCTTGTCTGTTTTGCTGTGGCTTATGCAACTCTCCTTCCCATGGGCTGCAGATAAACAGCTGTAGCCTCACATGCTTCATATTCTGCTGAGACATCCAAAAGATTGAGCACTATCCAAAAGCCAGACACGCTCATGAGGAACAGGGTGGTGGTCACCAGTATTACAGTGACTTTGCACACTGCAATAGAAGTCTTTTCTTGTTGGATGCCTTGGAGCAGTTGGACACGCATCAAAATGTTTGCACCCTTCATCAGGGAGCTTCTCATGTTGTCTGTAGAGATTGAACATGACCAAAGTACCACTTCCCACTGTTGGGAAAGGGGTCTAGCATAGAAATCCTGAACACAAACCCAGGAGAGGGAAGAAAATAGGAAATACTGAAAGGTCCATAACTAAGTACAATTTTAGGCAACTTGCTGGCAGGTAGGAATCTTAGGAGCCTGGGTCCCTCGTATACCATAGTCACTCATTACCTTGTTTAAATCAGTTACGTCTAAGAAAACCTGAAAAAACCTCACTACAATTGTTACTTAGTTATCTAGGAGAACTTTCTGATGAGCTTACCTGCAGTGAAGTCTGCTCTTACTTTTGACAGTATTATTAATAGTGAAGCTTGGGAGACAGAGAATAGCAAAGCAAGCAAGCAGGATTAAGAGATAAACCTCAAACATCCACAGAAGTGCTTGGCATGAAATAGCAGTCTGCTAAAGCATAATCTAAGGAGAAAATAAAATTTCACTTTAAATAAGTGCATCGTGAACACCTCTGATAGATGGAGAGGGACACCACTAAGAGTATAGACACAGGCTATTAACTCCAGATCTGTTTGTATCTGGACCTGGCAAAGTCAGAATTTTCATAACTGCTACACTGAGACTGCAGCTCACTAAGATGCTAGCCATTTCCTTACACTTCTCATCTCCTATGATCGCTTCCCTATCCTTGACTTGGGCAGATAGCACCATGTAATATCGTTCTGCCAGCAGAATATTTGTTCCTCTGAGGAATTAATGGTACAACTTTATATAAAAACGTCTCTATGGAACCAATGCAGCTGCTCTTTTAACTCAATTACAGAGCAGTCATCCAGGAACTTCTGAGGGAGGAGAACTCTGGTCTCTCCAGAAATGTTCCCTTTCCTCCAGCTGGGGAGCCATGACCCCTCAGCATCCAAGCCATTAAAAAGTGCCTGACTATCACAGGATCTGTCATCCGATTACTGCACTCTGTCTTCAAAAGAGCTCTTTCATTCACAAAGATACTAGCGGGGAGTTAAAGTGCCATCAATTTCTTTCTGCTATCTCTTCGATAGTGGTTGCGTCTCTTCCATCTAATAAAGTTAAAGAAGTAGAGATTGTCAGTGAAGTCACAGTAAATTAAAAGTGAAACTTCTCAGTCATTGCTATTCCTGAGTTTCTGCCAAATTTACCATCTTCTCCTTGAGATTTCACTTCAAATGAATTACACTGAAGTTTTTAGAAAAACAGCAGCGTTTCATGCACACTCAAAAGTCTCATCCTAACCTTTCCTTCAAACAAATGTGTACAAATACCCATGAAAAAACCCATAATAATTTTGATAAAGAAATGTGCTCCTTTTATAGTAAGATCTTCAAAGACTCCAGCAAGTGACACTAATCTGCAAGCTCCTCTCACTAGATTTCCTGTTACTTCTCCATGGAAGAAGGCGGGATGCCTTTCAACACAGCCATTTCTAACTTTGGTATGTTATCAGAGAAACACCACCAAAGCCCCCATTTTTAGCCTCATCATGTGATGATCCATGAATCTGTCCAAAACTAAGGTCCCTATAACAGCAGCAGCACAGGGACTGGGAGATGTAAAATACCCATCTGCCAGTACATTTTATCTCTTCAGTTTCCCAGCTCTCCTCACCAAGTTCTCAAGTAAATGAGAGGTTCACAGGGGTCAATGTTACAGAATTGCCTTTTCCCTTACGCCAACTGTAAAGACAGAGGAATCGACAAGGAAATCAACACATGGATCTAGAGTTGATAATTAAGTTCACAACTGAACTCCTTCTCTCCTCAAAAGGTGTGTATATATATATATATATATCTCTTCAAAGTTTCAAGGAACTCCAGCAGGTTTTTAATTCTTTACATGTAAATGAAATGTACACTTGTTCCACGTGTTTCAGTTGGAAGTGGTGAGTCTATACAATGAAACTGAATGAATTTTGTTCATATGTGGCTTGTTCTTTCTTCCAAAGAGCTGAAAAACCTGTTTACTAGTTTTGAAGTTCGGAATTCTGACTGTTTTTTCCCAAATATATAGAACAGAATTTTCGGCAAGATTTCTTTGCTGAGCTTAGAACTCATCAGAACAGTCTCTGCTACATCTAAAGAGGTTTAAAAAAACCACCAGCAACAAAAGAACCAGAACAACAATCCCCCGAACCACAAAGACACTACAAATTGCTTTACTCTATTAAGTAAACAGTTTAGGAACTCGGGCAAAGGAGAAATGTCCTTTAGTGCTGGGAATTTTGCCTGTGTAAATAACAACAGATATGGTGGGCCAGAACTTTCCCGAATGTAATTTTATTCATTCCTTCACAACATCTAGTATAGTAATCATTATTTACTGTACTGATCAGTCAACTTAGGTTACTGTCTAGAGAAATGAAATAGCACTATGCCCACAAAAAATAGGAAGTGGTTTTTGACACATATTCTGACAACTCAGCCTATTCATTAAAAGGTAAAGATAAGTATCAATTTTGCATTGTGATCACGATGCTATCCCAGTACTGTGAAGAAATAAAACTGGCATAAGCAGAGATTTGATTAATATTGTTATTAGCAGAATAGGACTGACACAATACTACTGCTGTAACAATGAAAAGAAAAATCAAAATTGCCATTGGTTAACCACATGAAAGAAATTCATGAAACAAGGAAATTGCTTTAAAGCTATAAGCAGTAAAAGAAGAAAATGTACATAGCTGGGAACAGAGATGAAAGGTAATCTAAACAGAGCTGAAATGAAATTAAAATATCACCTTTCTAAAGTAACGATAAGGTAGAATACAAGTGCAAAGATGCACGGGAGTAGGAGACCAGAGAAGGTAGTTACTACAACCAAGTTCAGAACAATGTGCAAGGAGATATTATGCAACCCTTCAAAGTAAAATAATCTCAGTCCACAAGCCTGGAAGAACTGATACAGGCTTTTGCATATCCAGTAATAAGTACTGTAATAAATCTTTTAAAAAGGAGGATTTTTTTTTTCTACTAGCAAATTAAAAAGATAGGGAAAGGCTTTGGGTATTTACTTTTATCTCAGATGCATGGAAGACTGTAGTGGGAATTTTGGATTATGAAATAATTAAAGATAAGATATAAAAGGAATGTTTTATAAAATGCAACACTGGGTACGGAAAAATACATCAGTTTGGACTAAGCATCTCTCAAAGAAAAATGTCCTAATAAAAGAATAGAAGGGAGATACTACCCATGGTTTGATACCACCACTTCTTGTGGTTTTGGCAGTCAGTTGGATGCACTTGAAGAGAGCAAGATCTCAGCTACACAGGTTCATCGGCAGCAAACCGTGACCCAGAGGTGTCATAAAATATGACTCAGTGGTGTCATACATGAGTTATAAATGCTGCCCCAAGATTCCTCAATTAATGCATTTCCAACAAACACTGGGAAATAGCTGATATTTTCAGTTATTTTAATGTATTAATTTATTGTTAAAACCTCATCCAGAATTCTCTATGCAATTCTAGACATTTAACATCAAGGAGAAAAAAATAACTCGAAATAAAAGCTTGTACCAAGAAGGATCACTACAGTAATAAAGAATTTGATTGTGGAAAAAACAACTCATTCCTGATTAATGTAATCCACAGTCTGTCCATTCTTCAAAATGTTTTAATGGACATGAAATTAGATCATCCCCCAAATGGCAAAAACAGCGCCTTATTTTTATTAAGTACAAAATTCTCATCCCTAACCCTGACTTCATTCCTTCCAAGTAGGCACCACACAGCACCAAATCATACTGCTCATTGCAAAAAATCTGCTACAACCACTTTCTTAATTTCAAAGTCAGACCTTCTCATAAAAAGTGTCAACAAAACTCTGTCCTTTATTCTCCAAGTAGCTCCCTACATCAAAAGCAAGTACACTGCTCAGACTGCAATTAAACTTTAAGAGTTCTTACCATCTATTTTACAATTCACATACCTAAAAAAAAAAAAAAACATATATCAAGTCTACTGCTAATTATGACCCATAGCCTAATTTTTTCCCTTCTGTCCAGCATAAACCTTGCAACGAATGACAATTATTTACAGCTGAGCTGGTGAATGAAAAAATTAGGCCTATTGGAAATTCTGTTGGTACACAAAATAGTTTTACAATATATTACACCTTCCTACTTCTATTAGACTTCTTCATATTTCAAGCAGAAGTAAATATTGCACTTGTGGGAAAACACTGTCTATTTCTATGAGACTTAATGACATAAGGTAAATTGTGCTGTTGGTTCAAGTTAGACATGCAGTACACTTCAATAATGTGCTATTTCCTATTGTACATAGAATCATAGAATCATTAAGGCTGGATATATGATACAATCCTAAAGAAAACATTAATAGAATACCCATTTGTGTTTGAAATTTCCTTTGAGTGTTTTAAAGGCTATTACTCACATCAACGTTGTACTATTTTTCCCTCACCAATTTCCATCATCCAGTGTGATTCAGAGTAATGCTGTCCCTGTAGGTTTCCCAAACAGATTTTAAGTTAATATAGTGCTCTGATGAAAAAAGCAAACAAAAGCCTATGTATTCAATACGTTCTGAAAGACAGCTAACAGTAAGAATTAAGTATTGCATTCAAAGATCCTTGTTCCACATTTTCATTAGAATACATATTTTTTCTTCAGAAAAGAAGAAAAACTTCACTACATGTAAAGACTTCTCAAAACTTTACAATAAATTACATTTTCCCAAGAATTTTCCTTTTTTATTAGAAAGTCTGCAAACAGGAAGACATACCCAATCTCATCCAGTCTTTCCTCTCTACTGCTCACTTACCAACATTTATGGCAAAAAATGTTTGCTTGGCGTTATATCTAATGTTCTCTTGTTATAAAAAGAAAATGCGGTACTGGAAGAACATACAATTAAGGACCATTGTTAACTAACGAAAAAGTCAGTTTTCCAAGAAATCTGTGGAAGAACCACAAAGCAGCTATCCTGGGTGTGTTACTAGTTGTTCACCTAAAAGCTGGTGGAACAAGACAAGAGAAGCAGAAACTCCAGAAAGCAAACAATAGCCACAAGTCCTTGAAGCTGGTTCCCGATCTAAGTGCAGTCAATAAGCTAGACGAACCAAGGGCTGTCTGAAGAGAAACTGTTTTCCTGCCAGCATCTCCAATAGCTATTTAACCCACAAAGTTAACTGAGTCTATGCTGCTTTTAAAAAGTCAGTTCAGAAACAGGTCTTCATTTTTTTCTTCCTTTTTTTTTTTTTCCCCTTAAGTACTAATTATTATTCAAGACAAGCTTTCATGATAACAGTATGTTAACAAGAGATGTTTACTGTTTTTCGTAGTCTCTCTCTCCAGTGCTGCATTTTGCCTAGCAGATTTACTTCAAGTTTATTCTGTCCGGAATTAATTTCTTTCTCTGTTTATTCATGCATTTTTCACTCCAGGTCACAAACCAGAAAGGAGTAAGGCATTTAAACATTACAGAATGCTTTAATACATAGACAAGCAAAACGCGTGCTGTTGGTATATTGCTGCCTATTATTCGTGACTTGAAGAACCAACAGTATAAAGTCACTAATATAACCCAGATGCTCTCCTAAGCATATCCTGGAAAAGTTCATTACCGAAGTCATAATAAAAGAAATGAACTCTGACAAACAGTTGTCAGTAGTGCCATAGATGGGGTTGATCCATCTCTGGGCAAGGTTCACAGTCTCTTGATAACACTTGAAAAAACACGTGTCTGGGGCTAGAATAAAGGACCATCTAATTCTTCGCCGTGTTCCTGTTACTAGCCAGAAGACGATGCCTAGGAAAGTTAAAAACATACGACAAGTACTTACAATATCTCTCCAAATCCTGTACCAAATACCAGCTAAGGAACGGTATAAAGCTATCATTCATTCATCCACCAGAAGAAAAAATAATTTTTTTGTTACATGATTACAACTGAAAACACAAGTTGTGCATGTGTGTGTGTGTAGAACTAGAATAAACTCTTAACATCTCCTAGAAAATTACTTTAACACACATAATAACAACTTGGCCACTCTGGGGCAGAGGGAGGCCAGTTTGAACTTCCCAAGAGCTGTAGTTCCCAGGGAAACAACTGTTCTTGGACTTTCACAGTACAACACACTGGAACCAACTTAACAGTACTCGCTTATGATGTGTATCACATTCAAATCCTATGTAGGGTCTCCTGCTGCCTGTTCAGGGTTGCTTTCTACCCATTTGATATTAGCAGAGAATGACGTTTTCCATACCAGTTTGACCTTGAAAAAGTACCATTTGCAGATGGTGTTAAGGTCAATAGAAAAATAGTAACTCACTCTGAAACTACTTCCTGCACTGCTTTCTTGGGATATGTAGCTCACTTTTGAAGCATCAAGAGACTTCAAATGTTTGATTGCAGTTTCAGTAAGCATCTGTCAAACCTACTAAACTGACAGGATTGCTCTGGACTGCTTCATGTTTACCTGCTCCTTGTGAGAGTTTTCTGTATTGGGCTGCTACCAGGTGAGTTCCACTTTAACATTGCAAAAGCAGTTTATCAAGTCACGTACGTAGTTTGAAGAACCAGTGCTTCTTCCTGGAGGACAGTTCACATGTGGAAGGGAAAAAGCAAACTCGTATGCTAATGGTGTGAAATTATCACATCCCTAATTATATCTTCAGGAGGAATTTAGTCCCTTACGTGACTGGAAGTCAAAGTTACATAGTCCGTTATCGCGCACAGATGTACTTCTGAGTTTCAGTAGCATAGTTTACAAGTCAATTTGACCTAAATTCCTTTTTTCCAACCTCATCCTTTGCTAGCTGGAAATGCACAAGAGTAAATACAGCCTCCAAGCCTAATGCAATATTCTGAAAGGATTAAATAAAATCTAACTGAGCAAACATAATATCATTATACATTTCTCAAGAAGGCTGAAGGATTACGAAGTGCTCTATGGTTTTCTGACTAGAGAAGCAAGCTGCTTTGGGACACGTTTCAGCCCACATTAGTGGGATTTTTATACATTTGCCTCATCAACTGGATTATCAGGAAGAGTAAAATCATTTAAGAGTTTGTTCACGTACCTATCTCCACCTATCACATCTTGAGATTTAAAAGATGGGTAACAAGTTCCAGTACTTGGTTTCTGCATTGGCTGCATATCGCAAGGAACTGCAGCGAGTCTGAAGCAGCAGAGAAGATACACTGAAGATGTAACTAAGGCATCTGCAGTGGATGAGCATATTCTGCTTCTGTATTTTAAAGGGAAGGGCACTGACCCACCCCTTCTGGCATGAGTTGCTAATCGCTATGAGAGAAGCCACTTTAATGATTTAATATCCTTACCATTAGTTTTAGAGGAAGGAATACTAGTAAACTGTCAAAGACAATAGTATTCCTTACTCTTACCAAAAAGGGGTTCAAAAATTAAATTTTCTTTTCATACTATTTTTTAAAGGTAACACACTGTTTTGTTTCACACATAATTTCTGTTAAATTTTAGTTGAGACACAGTCAAGAGAACATCTGTTTTGGTGAAAAAAGTTATCTTTTCTACCCAAAAATTTAATGCAACTTTATTTCTTATTCAAATCAACCCCCCAAACTAAATTAAATGTAGTTCTGCTGTGTCAGAAATCTTCTCAGAACAAATATTGCCACCAGAATGGTTTGTGGTTAAGATTATTCCTAGGCTTGTATGAACACTTCAGATTGCATCTGTAACAGAAGTATATTATATTCCACTACAATAATAATTTACAATAACAATTTTTTAAAGTAGAAGTACTGACACAAGACCAAATCAATATGAATTGCCCACTCATAATTTAAATAAGAAATTAAGTTTCTAGTCATATGAGAAATGAATTTCTGAAACAGACTTTCAAGCTAAAATTAAAATTATGAAAAGGATTCTGTGTATATTAATTCCTACAAAGAAAAATAAAGTGTGCAATCATCAATTTTATCAGTGACCTGCACTCCTCCAAAGTCTTTTGAGAATAAAGTAATTATCTTTGCACCTATGCATATTACTTTAATCCAAATCACCGAGGGCTTCCACTGGATGGGTGCAAGATCTAGGCTGTATCAGATCTCTATTACCTATAGCCACGCTAATGCCCATGACATATCTTTTGATTTGTTGATTTTTCATCCTTGACAAAAACCTGTTCTGACCACTAGCGTTCCACCTGGTGTGTGAGCTTATTTTAGGAAGCTAGAAAGCAATCACTTACGGGTAGATGCAACACAGATCAATGGATTCTCTGGTTACTCTTATTACCCGGTTTTACAAGGTCAGAACTGATTGTTCCTACATAGAATACACTTGTTAGTTTTTTTTCAACATTTTGTTTATTAAGAAGTTCTTCCAGAACAAAAAAAAAAAAAAAAAAAAAAAAAAAAAAAAAAAAAAAAACCAACAAAAAAACCAAACCACCAAACAACCACAACACAGCTGCTTTTTTTTTTTTTTTTTGGTGTTTTGCTGTATGCTTATTCTCACCTCTTTTTCATATGTCTAAAATTTATAACTGCTAGGTAACTTTCCCCTGATATGAAGGAAGATACTAGTGACCCATGAAATTTGGAATTTAAATTCATTTATTTTTGTTACCATTAATTCCTAGTGTGACCATCACTCTCACTGCAATTTAACACATACTGCACACTTTAATATAGCTGAAGCAACGGGGTCTAGGATCCTTTGAACATATTAAATGGTCTGTTCAAGTGACTGACTTTTCCTATTTTTTCTTAGTCACACAGGGTACCACGTGTGAAAATACTGACTCAAGACTGTTCTTGGACTCCTGAAGCTTACAAGATGCAGCATTAAAGCAGATGATGCTTAGAACTTGTTGCTTTCTTTTCAAACGCATTGCGAAGCTATAAAAGCTAAAGTACAAACATTTGTGTTAAGCAGTTTTTCATTTTTGAAAGCAGTTTTTCATTTTATCATGTGCACATTTACTAAACTTAATTAAAGATTCCTTAGTGCCACTGGGAAATCAGGATTGGAGCAGTCTATTGACTCATTAATGACATAATGAAGTAGAATCAGTGAACTATGGCATCAGAATAAATATCTGGAATAAAACAGCTAAACCACAGTATTCAACATTTACAAAATGTTAATACCTATAATTTTCTAAATACTCATCTGTAACTAATCCCCAGAAGTCCTAATCACATGCAAAAAGCTACATGCACAACCCCCCCCAACATGAAGGGTGAGATACAAGTTTACATCTCCTGCTCTTCTGGGAGTTTTATACCCGCACTCACAGAAAATTTCATCCAGACACTTTACTTTGCCAGGGCTGGAGGGGAGAGGGGGAGGCACTCTACAGGCACTCCTACACCTTAGTATAAGAGATTATTTCTGAAGATTATAACGAAAAAAAATCCTGTTGATTTCAGATAGTATTTTATCCTTCATGCCCTCATATTTTTCATTCCTGTATGAAATTAGAACGGTATATAAGAACTGACATTGTTTTAACCATTACTATAAATTTATTTCATTTCGAGTTGCCACATATAGTTGTTCTCTTTGCATCTTACAATTATTTATCCAGATTTGAAGATCCGTGTATCACCACAAACTTCATTAGTATTAGATAATGAAATAAGTGCTGGCTTTATTTCCCAAAGTAATTAAGGTAAATTGATCTTAAAAATAAATGTAATGGTTTTTAAAGAAAAAAAAAAAAACATAAATGCATATACCAAAAAGGTTTCAGTCAGCCTCTATCAAAATTTTCCCCTTTTAAACTTCTTCAGATAGTCTGCATTGAAAAGGACTGCATTTGATGTTGTTTACCACAAGTATGAACAGGATTTCATATAAAAATAGCACCACTGCAGGGAAAAAAAGTTCAATCTACATATGAAGTTCCAGCACAGCCTAGACTGAGTGATAATAAAGTAGTATTTGTCTGATTTCCTAAGCTGGATTGCTTTTTGAAAACAAGGACTGCATTGCTCACTTTGCTGCAAACAATTCTTCAAATCTTAGGAAATCTGTCAATGACCCCGGCGGTGCGACGACCCTGGCAGTGTGGCACCCAGCGGGTTGATGACTCCAGTGATGCAACCACCCCGGTAGTGCGGAACCTGGCGGGTCGATGACCCCGGCACTGTGGCACCTTGGCAGTGCAACCACGCTGGTGGTGTGGTACTAGATGGGTCTATGACCTCAGCAGTTCCGAACGCGATGGGTCAATGACCCTGGCAGTGTAGAACCCACATGTCAGAGACGGTTACAAATGGGTTGGAATGGGGAGGGGAGTGAACTGGGGAGGGAAGTAGATTGGAGTGGAAGAGGGAAGGGATCAGAGAGTGGAACGGGGAGGGGATCAGACAGTGGAATGGGGAACAGAGTGGGGAGCGGAATAGAGTGGAATGGGGAGTGGAGCAGAATGGAACTGGGATGGAATGGGGAGCAGAGTGGAACAGGGAGTGGATTGGATTTGGGAGTGGAATGGAATGGGGAGTGAAATGGGGAGTGGAGTGGAAGTGGCAATGGAGCAGAATGGGGAGCGGAGTAGAATGGCAAGTGGAATGCAGTGGGGAAGGGAATGGGGAGTGGAATGGAGAGTGGAGTAGAGCAGAATGGGGAGTGGAGTGGGGAGGGGAGTGGAACGGAATGGGGAGCAGAAATAAATGCAATGGAGAGTGGAGTAGGGAGGCAGGGGAGGGGAGAGGGGAGTGGAGAGGAATGGTCTGCACCTATCTTCCACTGACTCTGAGACTGTGTTCAGACCATGCTGATGTGCCAGACTTAGAACTTTTTGAGAAACAGAATTTCTCTTATCTGGTATTTCATCCAACAAAAGGGACAGGGTCTCATTATCTTAAGTGGTTATTACTTGCGAGACTTAATTTCTGAAATACCTGCAGAAAGATGATGATGCCATTACCTGATGTTTGGTCAGGCACTAATGAACATAGGTAAGTATGTTGCCTGGTTCATACATTCCACACAAATTAGTCTCTGTCATTTGTAAAACATCTTATTTCAAGTCTATTTGCTGAAGTAAGACTTCTGTTTGGAGAACAATATTGGGTAGCATCTATGTGATTTGCAGTACCTTGAGGTTGTTAGTTTCATTAATTGCTCTGGATGTTAATAGTCATTTACTTGTATGTCATGTAATCCAGCAACCACTGTTTTGTAAAGGTTAATGAAGCCTTTCGGCAATTATGATCTTTACAAAATTCCCTGACCTTTGTATAATAGCTTGTTCCTCTAAAAATTGCTATAGACTGAGGGAGGGAAAAAACCCCATGCCTTTATAACTGTTGAGAGCAGAGATGGAGGCAGACAGCAGAAGCAAGACTAAAGCACAATGCATCATTAAACTTTTCACAGTATATAAGCAGAACATTCACAGAAACTGTTCATAAAAACTGATCAGAAATCCCTCCAGATACCTGCTGAAATACAGCAACTACAGCTAATGATATCTCTCACCAGGTGTTCCCACAGAGGACGTGTTCTGGACAATCCGTTCAGAAGGCAGCTCCCATGGGCATGCTATGCTGGGAAGGGCTTGAACAATGCACACCAGCCCTACCCTGCACTCATTGCACAGCTCATCTATGCACACACCCAGAATTTACTTTAGCTCCTGCAGAGAAACAGTAGCAGTAACCCAGATGTAATCCTCTTTCATGGTTTCTATAGTCAGAGGACCCCTAATTGTAAAGATGGTATTGTATTTACACCTTTTTTCATGTTCAGAAATTGTGCTGATACATCTTAGTCTTATGATGCAAATCAAGTTTATAAATCCATATTGTTGGGTTGGACTTGATGATCCTTGAGGTCTTTTCCAACCTTAATAATTCTATGATTTATTTTTCACTTGGTAGAACTCCCTGGTGAGCTACTATTTGTGCTTTGTTGGTTGTGGTGCTTTTCATCCCAAGAATTAAAAATAACATGTTCAAATGCCGTTTATCAAGAATCTAAATTGGCATGTGCATTTACTTTATGTATTTCTCAGTGGATAGAATCAATGCATCCAGAATGAAGGTGGATAACTACAGCGCTTGCTGCAGTCCTCCTCGGACTGCATTGGTGGCACCTGACAAATGTATAAAGACCAAGTGAGCAAAATCCAGATCATGTCCAGTTCGCATAAATGGAAACTTTAAGTGGATTTGTGGACCTCCACATAGACTAGATATATGTTAAGTTTGCTGACAACTTATTCATTATATGTTCCTTGTAAGCACAGAAGCTGCATATTGCTGGAGCTGCACGTCTCTATGGCTACTAGCTTCACGTGCGGGATTAGGTGAGTATCTGCTCATTCTGCAGCCTTCCCATCATAGCTGTTTTTCTCATTTAGGCAGTCAACACAGAAGACAGAGTATCCAATCTGTAGGACCATCAGTTTACTTTTTTTAAATAACATTGTGCTTTGTTGATGGTAATTGTATTTCTTACTAATACTGCAGCAAGATTTTATGTCTATCATTACTTCTATAAAAGTGTCATTTTAAACATATTAAATCTCTTTGGAAAATAATAATATATTTCAAACTTCACTAAATGAAACCTGAATGAGATATTGATAGTGGACCAGCAAGCTAATTTTTCTAGTCCTAAATGCTTATTGTTTGCATTTCTATTCTGCAATATGATCACAAAATATTTTTACTACCCAAACTGCCTCAACTGCAGCTTCGTGAGTATTCTTACAGGTGTATGGGGCTTCTGAGAAATTATTTTCACAAAAAACACTACTAATTAAAGGACAGAGTGATGACTATAGTTTGATGGCTTAACAGACACTGCTATAAATGACTCTTATTGGAAATGCTCTCATTCCTGTATTGCCACCTTTGCAGCATGCCCGACTGAATCCTTTTCAGTTAAGGGAGTGCCTTTTTGTTGTCCCTTGTAATTCATCTCTTGCCTCTCTTATGTTTTCCAGAGGAAGCAGCTCTGTCAGTCTTCCAAAAAAAGCCCAGTGTCCTGTAAAAGCACTTGAAGACCATTCAATTCCAAACAGCCTTTGGAGCAGTTGAGGTTGGAGAAAGAGGAAGGCATCCTGGCTGGATATAGGGCAGAAGGAAGACATAGTATGACAGGAGTTCCACCTGGTTAAGTCTTAAGTTTTTTTATTTACAGGAGTAAAAAAAAAAAAAGAAAAAAAGAAAAAAAGTAAAACAGCCCACCCAAAAGTTCCTAGTAAAAGCTTTTCACTAGAATATACTGATTTGTCAAAACTGAGATGTTTTATGAGTTAGTTTTCACAAAACTGTAGTCAAACACAGGCTGTTGAGAAACACCTTGTTCCCTCCATTTCCCCTGCCATGCTACCTGGGATAGCAGACGTTTAAAAATCAGTGATTCTAAGCCAGAAATCAGCCAAATACAGAAAACACTGTGTGAAAGGGGAAGCCTAGGTCCATCACCCTGTGACACTTGGCAGGGCTGCACAACTCTGGCTGCCCAGGGGAGCTGGATGCCCAACAGCCTCACACCTTCAGAGCAACTGACTCGAGCCTTCACATCCTTACCTCCCTTTGCAAGGCAAAGAAACTCTGAATAGGAAACCTGAACTCTCCAGACAATACTCAGACATGGTGAAAAGGATTTCAGATCCTAAAACTTTGGGCTCCCAGCAAGTTGCAGAGGTATGTCTGGGGAGATAACTGTATGAGCTGCAAGAAAAAAAAATACACTCTCACCCTGTATGTTTTATATCTAGACCAAACATTTTAAAATAATTTCACTATTTTTAATGGCTAAAAAAAAAAGACAACTTGCAAGTTTTTCACGTGCTCCAATAAAACCTATTTCATGCAATCTCTGAAGCTGAAAATGTGTAGTTTTAATTTGACCGTGCAGCGTTTTTGGTAAGATTTTCTTCTTCAGGAAAGAAATAACCTTCGGTTGAAGAGACCCTTGCTGACAGCTTATCTTGTTAACCAAACCTCTCTGAGCCAGTTTATAAATATGTATGGTTGCAAAACCTTAAAGCCTTCAGCCTTTAAGGGTATTATTTTTTTGCCTAGTGCACTAATCCTCCGCCTCTGGAGAGCTAATCCAAATCTTGGCCTGCTCACACACAACACCCTTTTTTCCTAAGGAACACAAGTTACATGAGTGGCAGCTTCTGTTTAATGGGAGAGCCCAAAGTCCAATAGAAACTGGTTTCAGAGCTCTGTGGTATGCTAGCTAACACACTGTGGTGAAGTTCAGCCAACATCTCCTGCTGCTCCATGTTCTCGACTTATTAAGAAGTGGCCTTACCCCTGCACTTTTATAACCACTCTCATGCAAGATTTCTTGTTATATTTTGTGGTTCTCATTTACCCACAATAATGAAGGATCAGCTGCAGCAAGCAGGATGCAGTAACTTCAGTTGCAATCTCAAGATCGTTGAGAAGCTGCCGATGCTTGCTGAGCTCACCTTGCTTTGGTGAAAAGTGCCTCTGAACAAAGTAAGAGTCCTCAGCTGAGGACTGTTTACCATTTAGTCTAGTATTTATTTGGTATTCTAAAGTCTGTGTAATATTCAATAAAAGTGCCACTTACAACTTTTCCTTAAAACTTAGATCTACTGTGAACAACAACAAAATAAAACCACATTCAGAGTGGCTAGAAAATTGTAGCTTTTATAGCTTACTGCTCCCAGAATTTTCTTGTAGTTACCTTATGTCTTCTCTTGCACTGATTTGTTTTAATCATTAAATAAAAATTGATATTTTCCTTGGAGCAGGGCATATTTTTCTTCTCTCTGTGAGATAAGTTTGTGAAGAAATTTAATATTTTTTATTAAAGAAACTGATAAAGCTAGGACAAAAAAAAAAGCTTTCAGGCATACAAGCTGGCAGCAGCAACATTTTTATTGCATGTGCTTTTATAGAGAAAGCCTACAACTTAAGTAGAGCCTCTGGAAAGTACTATGAAAATGGATAGGAATGTAAACTGTGCTTAATTCAAATAACATTTCTCATATCTAGGCTGCCACTCAAGAATCTTCTTAGACTATGGATCCTTTGAAGGCAAAAAAACCTACTCAGCACTGATTACAACTTCATAATAACTAAAAATCTACTGCAAGACTGTATTTAGTACAAAACCAGCATTTTTCATCTACTAGCCAAGCAGAAATGTTCAGACACTTCATGATTTCATTTATATATATGTATGCCTTTATCTTATGGTTTAGAAGAAGTGCTCTGAGGTACTTTTCTTTGTGATACTCTGCTAGCTTTACCATACATCAAAGCTAAACAAAATATTGACGTGCAGAGTTATGCCACAGCAAGCTAGACAACCACAATAGTTAATTGATTTTTAAATGTGATGAAAGAATACTACGTCTGAGTTGTGTTAACATTTTTCTTATTGTTGTATAGGACTTAGCAGATTAAGATACGGTACAGAAAAGGCCAAGTTATCTCCTCTGAAAAGAGCCAATGCACTCTCAAGCAAAAAAAATAACAAAAATCCCAGTGAACTGTGACATGATGTAGTTGAAGAGTAGCTAAAACAATAGTTGTGTTCAGCTTACTGCCGCTCCAATGATTGCTTCTGTGAGAACAACAGAGGCTGTGACTGAGAAGATAGCAGAAGGGAAGCACAGAAGGAAGAGTGAGGGGTCAAAAGGAATTGTGCATAGCCATAAGCCAAACAGGAAGATTCAAGTTGTCTATTTTTGCAGCACAATGCTAAAAATGCCATTGCTACTTCTCCCTAATGCTTTTATACTCACAAATGTCAACATCAAAACCAGACCAATCAACCAACAGACAAATGTATGTCTTTTCTATCTGACTGTAATCTTTCTTTTTCACTGCTCCTCCTGTTTGAAAACCCTGTGGATTTTGGTTTGTTTGATCCATTCACAGAGCGAGCAAATGGAAGCATCAAAGATCTTTGCTCATCTGACACAGCAAGAGGAAGAAAAAGAAGAATGGCTGATAGATAATAGCTACTAAAAAAAGAGAGAGCGTGATAAAGCTCTATATGATTTGAAGATTTTAATTCTGCCTTGGTGTGACAAAACTTACAGATCAGCACTTGCCATGGCTAACACCACTGTCTTCATAATCCATTGCTAGGGACTATCACATCATCATCATTATTGGACAAACAATAAACACCCATTTGTAACAATTGCTATGGATTTGTACCTACTTTTGCATGGAGAGTACGTTGTGCAGAGGACTGCATTAATTTTGCAAAGGAGTGCTGGCTCTTTGTAGCCATGGACGAAAGCCAAAAAGAGACCTGTTGAAAAGGACTGGTTTGAATAAAGGTAAGTATATAAATAGCAAAAGAAAGATGGAAAAAAATATTAACACACTATTGTTTTTTTTTAAAGACAGAGTATTATAGATAAACTGAAGGAGCAGGAGAAGTTCAGAATTTATAAAACTGCACTTCAAATTTCTCTTCTGCTGTGTTGCTCTCAGTCTCAGCCACCTTCTCTTCCAAGCCAGGCTCTTCCCTCAGCAGAAATTTTATTGTGCGCTACATTCAACTTTCTTCTGCCTGAAAATAATTTCAAACTGAACACTAGCAGATTTTTTTTTTTAATCTCCCCTTAAGCTATTACAGTTGTTCCAGCCCATGTTAGCACAGACTGTGAAAGCCAAAAACAAAGCAGGCTCATCAGGGTTTAAGGTTGTGTCTTCTCTGTTTGGAGAGAAAACCTGGGCTAGCCCTCTACTATTGTTTTTATTAATACCTTTTTTATGTTCACCAGTTAATCCTAGGTCATACCAGATAGAGCTTTCATCTTTGGGTTTGGCTTTCTTTCTGTTTACATAGGACATGGGCTTAATTGCATGAAATGATGTGGCTGGAGGACAAATTACTAATTGCTTCTTTGCCCCTTTGCCTTGAGCTACAAGTAATAAAAGCACTTAAAAATTATGGACCCAGAGAATTCCTAGAATGAATCTAATACTTCTACAACTACTACACACCGTTTTTCAAGAGATAAGATTTTTAATGAAATGGCACTATCAAATACGCTTATCTTTATGAAACAGTCAAACAGTCTTATATTTCACTTTTGTAGAGTTTGCAATACAAGGAGCTCTAAGATGGTAGCAAAACTTAGGAGTTAGTCATCCCCTTCCTATTTTAAAGTCTTCCTGGAGTTGGTCTTTTTGTTTGTTACAAGTTTCCAATGCAAAATACTCATATTAAAACTTTCAAAGTGAGGTCCATATGTTTAACATTTATAATTACATTTGTACGAGTGATCCAGCTTTCCATGGTACTGAAAGAAGCTTTAGTCCCTCTATCTGTAAGCACCGAGACATTTATCACTCTTTCTGCTGTCCCTGCTATTTTCCAGTTTTTCAGTCACAGGTCTTCTTCCAGCATGCTATTACCAATACTATATTTAAGTCTGCTTCCAGAAAATCTGTTCCACGGGGAATATCAGTAAGAGATCTTCTAATGTGCAACTTTTGTGGCGATTTATTTGCCAAGATTCATCAGATTTCAGATCAATTCTCCGGGCATGACTAATGTGCAGTCGCTTGACCTTCAGAAGGTTGTTTTCTTCCATTATTAGTAGCATTACTTGTATGCCACCAGAGCCGTGCATTTTATTTTTATTTTTCTTGGATGCCTAAACATACATTATGTTTTGTCTGCTTTACAGAAGATGAGAAACAAGAAAGTATTGGCCACACTTAGTGGATAAGGAAGCTAAAACTCACTGAAATCAAAAGAAATCTATCGGTAGGATGCAGATCATACCCAGTCTCATTAATGGATTAAGTGCGATCACACTAGAAATATTTGCTAAAGATAATAATTGAAACCATTCTATCCTCCCAATCTGTTAATTAGTACAAGCCCCCTTTCAACACTCACGTGAAGTCTGATCACACCAGTTTGGCTTCCCCATTTGTAAGGATTAGGAAAAGCCTGTCTGGACAAGAGGGGCACCTGCCCAGGAGCAGTCTGAATTATAAGAAAACAGTAATGTGTGGCATGAGAAGCAGCCAGTGTAACAGGATCTGAATAAGCCGTGGAGTTACTGTATGAATTTGGGAGCACAGTTATAAGATACAATGAATTTTTTTCTTGATTGTTAGGATAAAGGTTTTGGCACTCCAATCATGGTAAGCGGAACAGAAATTTTAAGGTCAGATCTAAAGATCCTGCTCACTTCTGCTAAATAGTGTGTAAGCAATAACAATGTACAACTCTTGCTAAGCTATAACCAATGCCAAGATCACCAGGGGTAAAAAAAAAAAAAAAAAATCAACACAGAAGCAATTCAATAATACTGAAAAATGTAAGCGGCACATGCTTATTTTTGTCTTAGAAAGACACTATAGATGAAAATGATAACAGTTTTAACTGCAATAATGCCAAGAACAGGAGTAACACCCACAGAGATAAGTGTCTGCAGCAATCTCACCCCATTATAGGCCAGCTGTTCTGTTCAGCACATCTCCACAGAAGACTAAAACCATAGGCTGGAAGGTAGAAGAAATCAGCCTTTCGTTCTCAAAAGTGCATCACCAAGCAGTCACACGAGCCTGACTTTTGAAACAGCCTTTGAAATGTTACTTGGAAAATCTGAGTCTCCTATAGGAGAGATTGGGGGGGAGAGGAGGGTGTTTAACACTTTGCTTCAAAGTGGTATGTATCAGCCTTAGATTTGGGGGTCTGACAGTTTATGTTTGTTTAGAAATATATGTTAATCACAAAAATGAGAGAAGTGCAAACCGAACACAGCCATAGCTCAACTCCTGGGCAGAGAAACACTTTCCTTAACACCATGTATGTTGCTCACCAAAATAAACACCATCCCCAGGACTTAGGATAGCTTTTTAAAATTGACATTATGACATCTGTACTTAAAGTACCACTTCTTCTGCTATGTGACTTCATTCAAGGTATTGTTCCATTTATGGCATTTTACAATTGGCTGTGGCCACTGAATAGTTCAAGCCCATAAGGCAAAAGTATAGACCAGCCAGTCAGATTTCAGATTCCTTAAGTGACTAGAGACAGCTATGTCCTCCTGACCCTGTGTATTAGTGGTTCCAATAGCGCTTAACAGTGGTAGCATGTACAGAATTTCCACTGCTGAGCTGAAGCCAGGGAGTTTGTTTGAATACCTTCCCCCAGCTCCCCACCACTTGCCTAAACATCTGCTCCCCATGCAACCCAAGAGGGAAGCAAGGTGGGAAGGAGGATGGGAAACCCTTTTAAAAAAGAAACCTGTTGGCAAGATGGGTAACAAGATGGTCACAGGCAGCATCCCTGCTGTAAATCAAACCTGCTTTCACAGCCTCTCATGGGAACAGCAGTAAAAGTGACTTAGGGAAAAAAAAAAAAAAAGTATCACAATATGCCTGTCTATTAATTTCAGTCTAAGCAGCCATGTTACATTAGAAATAACTCCCTCAGATAGTAAGTAAAATCAGTCACTAGCACTTGTCTGGTATGTATTTTTGCACTTCAAGAATCTCATTTAACTTTGGTCCTTACTGAACAGAAGGCATTTTAGATAGACTTTATTTAATCAATACATTAATAATATACACTATTTTTCTACAGAAAACAAATCCTTTTTTTTTTTTTTTGGTGACCACACAATCTCTCTTCACTCTCATCCTCAAAATCCCACTCAGACCCTGAGGAGAAAATTTGTACGAGAATATGAAGCTGTGTTGAGATTTCACCCTGGCTGCCATCCCAGGAATGGCAGCAGTAAATTCCCAGCCATAGGGCACTTTCCTACCATTAGCTATCAATGCTGACCAGCTTGCACTGTGTTTCTGTCGTAAGGCAACTACTGTGCACATCCAAGGCATTTCTTGCGTTGGGAAAGATTGGCAAAGCATGTATCTATGAAATGCAAGCTAAATTCTCTGCTATTTGAGAGTCACCAAAGCAACTCTAACAATTTAAAACAACTGAGTGAGTTTTAACTGCAGAGGTGTTTTTTTTCCCTTACTGTGAGGATGGACATAAAAATTCCAACCACAGCAAATGGGCTTGGTTTGATTTTAGCTCTGTTTCCAAAGTGATGAAGAATGTTGTACAAATAAGTAAGTCCTCAAAATGTTGGAAGAGAGAATGCCATGAATACAATATCTCAAACACAAATTAAGAGACATTTCAAGATAGCATTCACAGTTCCTAGTTCCCTTCTATTGAGTTAGCGAAGGTAAAGTACAGTAAACAAACTGAAAGCCAAGTGCTCTTCCAACTCCCTTTCACAACAATATTGCCTGGCTGAATCTCACCATGCTAGATTTCCACTGCAGATCCATACTTAGTCATTTCGTCACCATTTGAAACATTGCATTTTAAATTTCATAATAGTCACAAAGAAACTGCCTGGTGTGTCCAAATGATGAACCACCAACTCCTGCCAAAAACAATGAAGTCGCAACACTTATTTTCTGCTGGGTAAATGGCTTCATTTCTGTATTACAGGACTACTTCTTTCCTAGCTGAAAAATGGCCTGTTAGCGGCCCAGGAACATTTGCAATCTTGAAATCCTAATTTGCCCCCTCTTCTTTCTATGCTCTCCCTCACCCAACCAGGTTTAGAAATCTGATGGGAGCAGAAACTGCTGGAAGTTTAAATCTCTATATTTTTTCCAGCATTCCTTCCAAGCCGTTCATGATTGTCTAGCACATACCTCAAAGAATTGTGGAGAGCACCATCTGCAAAAAGCATACAGATGAAACAGACTGCGGAAACAAACAGCTGTCTCATCATCCCACTAAACATTTGATGTCTGGAACAACAGATTCCCCTTTTTCCCAGTGTAGGAAAAATTGCCTTGTTGCAAACAGACTTGGAACCACAAACCTTTTAATGTGAGGAATGGGGAACATGCTCTTTAAGTGTAAGCAAAGAGCATGATTTTTACCCCAGAGCATAAGACCCTAAAAGCTTACTGTTGGGTCAGATTCTAAAGAATAAAATAAAAACAATGAAAAGAACAGAAATATTCAAATATTTATAAGTGCAAACTGGAGTGAAACACTTGAACAACTGGTAGCACCAAGGGATTTTACAGGCGCTACTACAGGATTTTGCAACATGTACCCAAGTTATTTCAATTGCTTTTTTAAAATGTTGCTAAAAAGCTTTTGTATGTTTACCATGTACTTATAAGTTGTCCTACACCAGACAACTTAGAGGTCTGTTACATATATTGCAGGAGGTTATTTATGCCAAATTCCTCTGCAACCTGTATTGCTGCACGTGAAGCTAGTGGATCCAGTCACTGAGAAGGCAGAATGCCCTGATCCTGTGCCAGGATCCCGGCTAAAGCATGGGTTTTCTAGAAAAAGCAGGCTGCCTTCATGACTAGTTATTCCTATGCCATGTTGTTGCTCCTGGCTCTTAATGTATAGGTCAGACATCTGCCTTCCTTGGTGATCACTGCCATGAGCTCCCTTCTGCTGTAGAGGATGCGAGTTCAGATTTTTGGGTGACTAATTTTGTAAATGGCCCCTTCCAGCTAGAACTGTTTAGCGTAAGAAATGGTTATCTTTCCTTTCTGTATAAAATTGAGTGTAGGTAAATGAGTCAGCTGAAACAAAGTAACTTCAGAAAAAAAAACCACAAATTTTTAATTTAGAAAAAAAAAAACCAACTCTGTAAGGTCTGTGATAAAATTTTGGACATTTGTCTGACACATTATATATATATGCAGTTTGGTTCTAAAAAAAAAAAAATCCAAGGAGATCTAGTTTGAAAGCATATGCCCAACTTACAATTCCCTTAAGTGGTTGCTACTTAGCTCCTAAAAAATATCTTCAGCTTTTTTTTTTTAATTTTTCCTTTGTGAACAGGAACATCCTGCTAGTTTTTGAAAGGTGAACATAGCATTTCACCACTTATCAGCTTAACAACGTGACAGGCTATCCTTGCAGTCCATGTAGCTTCCCCTGAAGACTACAGTCTGCCACTTACTTCAGTTCATCAACTGGAAGGCTTTCCTCTTTCAAAGGGCTTCAGCATCTGATCTTTAGATTAGTACAAAAAAATACATGAAACCAGTTTAAAAAGTTACAGCAGCATAAAGAAGCTTGATAAATTGGGCCATGTTGAGTTCTGTGCCATCATGTCTAGACTGGTTACAAACAACAGTGAGACTGCTGTGGTCTCATCTGTCAGGTCACAGTATGTCCTTAGAGAGAATAAAACTATGAAGGAGGTTCCTGACTGAATTCAGGTTTCAGGCCATCATCTCTGGATTTCAGGAAATTCCTTAGCAAACAGGAAAAGTAGTGCCAAAGTCAGATCTGGAGCTGTAATACTTTGCAAGTGGGTTTTGCAGACAGATAATTTTCTGATTGGTTTTGCTACAATGGACACTTGAACACCAGCAAGCGTTCCTTTGTTTTACTTTTATGTCCCCACCATTCATAGTGATATAGCATAGCCCCTTTTAGTGGAAAACTGTTAAGGGTTTTGTACCCATCAAGGTTGTTTTATTTGATTTAGCAGAACTAGAACTGTTTTTTGTAAAAGACCTCAGTTTTATCATGCACTTTGGAATATGCAGCAACCAGTCAGCATAGGTACTATTAAGTTGTGAGAAAACATGAAAGCAAACTATCCAGCAAAGGTGTACTGTGAGTTCAAGGTAGCATGAGGCCACCAAAGAGATTGTAAAGAAAAACATTTTGTATTTCTGAGCAGAACTCATGATGATTCTATGCAAGTATTTTGGGTTTTTTTGACAACCATTGCTAGGTAGCAATAGCAGAATTTCTAATTTCCCATGCTGCAAAGCAAAGAGGCTTTTTTTTTTTCTGACATTTGCTGTCTCTTTAATTTAACTTGCAAAAGTAATTCCTTTAAGAGGTATTAAATCAGGACACTTTTTTTACTGAGCATTAGCAATAAAGTGACATACATTTAAAAAAAGATGGTTTAATATGTACAGCAATGGTGAAACAGTCAATATTTTTCCTGTTTCCAGTTCACTCAGCTGAAAACTCAAAAACCACCAACAACAAAAAACTCCAAACAACAATTTACTGGACTTCAGTAAGGAAACAGAAAATGATTGCCTCCTTCAATCCCAGCTCAGAACAGCTTACCTCCTTTCTACATTAATTGGAAATTTTAAGCTGTTTTTTTAAAAAACAAAAGGTTTTGGATATGCCAGCAAACACAGTATTCTTTAGCATGCTTATGCTCCCCTCTTTAAAATATGGGAGACTTTTATGACATTTCAGGAAAGCAGAAAGAAGATGACTGTTTCAAGACTTCATTAAAGCATCTTCAAGTAGTGGCTTTCCACTTGACAATAATTTTTGTATATTATTTATTAAACCAACTCTTAATCTAACTAAAAGCATGCTTCCTTGATATGCATACTACTTCCTTATTAAGGAAACATGCAATAAAATAATCCAAATAAAGTCCTTACAGGACAGCAGGCATAAATATTTCCAGATGAAACACTAAAGCAAACAAGCAAGCAAACAAATCCCACCAAAACCACCCCCCTGCCAAACTTTAAAACCTGACTCTGCTCTATTTCAGTCTCTGGGCATTTCCGAATGAGGTCAAAAGATCCCAAATTACTGTGGAACCAATAACCCCCTTGCAGCTTCCAAAACACTTTCTGCAGTTCATTAACACCACAAAGGAATGATTTAGGCATGTTTAAATCTTATCCTTAGAGAACAGACAGTCTGATAATTTTTCCACCCACTCATTTTTGGAAGTCTGCATGCTGTAAGAGCTTCTCAGAACAGTCAGGTAAAGGGTTGTTGATATAATGCTATCACTTAATATTGTTTCTATAATCAGGGGAGAATCATAGAATCACAGAATG
>NW_010104797.1:0-13629 GCF_000699245.1 Pterocles gutturalis | reverse complement strand
GCTGAGCCGAGCCGAACTGAGCCCAGCGGAACTGAGCCGAGCCCAGACGAACTGAGCCGAGCCGAGCTGAACTGAGCCGAGCCGAACTAAACCAAGCTGAGCCGAGACGAGCTCAACTAAAGTAGGGTGCCCCGAGCCGAGCTGAACTGAACTGAACCAGGCTGTCCCGAGCGGAGCTGGGCCGGGCTGATCCGAGACAAGCCGAGCCTAGCTGAGCTGAGCCGAGCTGCGCGGCGCTGCGCGGGCAGCAGGTATACCCGTGGTGGGGTGCGGAGCGGTGCGCAGGGCGGCGGGGCTTGCCCGGGAAGGGACGATGTGCTGGGGGCTGGTGGGGAGCAGGTGAGACCCCCGGGCGCAAGCTGTCGACGTCTATCCAAAGAGGTTTGGTTTTGTTTGGGTTTGTTTGGTTGGTTTTTTTCTTAAATAAGAGTTTCAATTATTTTCGGGTTCTACACCTGATGTCTTTTTGTGTTTGTGGTTTCATAATCACATTTTCCTGCCTTTAAAAAAAACAGTTGTTTTCTCCCATGTGCCTTCATGCAGCACAAAGAAGAGGGGAAAATGAGAAAAACAATGAAAACAGGCTATAACCAAAGTGTTATTCAACACAGTAAACAAACTAGGGAAAATAGAGAGGGAAAATACTTTCCCCTGCTTTGTTCTGTGATGTTTTGTAGGTGTTTCTTGGTTACAGCAGCATGTAATAAGACAGCCAGACAGAAGTCTAGTGTTAGTGAAGATGTTGTATCTCAGTAGTTGGATATATCATTTTCGGATTGAGTTTGTAATATTCTACAAACTGGTGCTGTGTTTGAAAGTGGATTTGAGCGGTAAAGAGAGATGAACTGCCTCCATCCCTCCTCCCCTGTGAGCTGCATTTCCTTTCGAAGGAGGGGACTCAAAAACCCATCCTGGCTGCTTGGTCTTGAGACTTGGGTTATGTTCCCTGCATCCACATTGAATGCAAATGAAATTAAACTCTTGGGTGTGAGCGGATCGTTTTTTTAATGCACTCTTTATATTGTAACCACAAGGCAACTAACTTCTTAACTGTGCGTTTCTCTAGTCTCCAGTAAGGTGATACTTTGCAGGGGTGGAAAGATTTTTATGGGCTCTTTTCTTAATTTCCACCGATGAAACAAACAATAGCAAAGAAAATGACTTCAGCAGCTGAAAGCCACTCAGTTGAGTCATGCTAATAGCAGATTATTTAGTAGGGTTACTAGGGCAGGAAGAGATAAAGTTTCACTGAACTTGCTTTAAAAAAAAAAAAAAAAGTGTGGGGCGGGGGGAGAAGCAGAACTATTTGTGGTGAATAGGGCAACGTTCTGACTTTTGTGTTTTTGAACAGCCAAATCCTTGAGGCCCTGGACCTGTGTTTTTTATATTTCTTTTTCTTTTATCCTTCTTTTTTTCTTTTATCCTTCTTACTGATTGAAGAAAGGACTTCACATCCCAGTTGAGGCCACCAGTCATTTTTGAGTTTTTGGGGAATATGCTTTAGGAGCTGAGTTGAGGGACTAGCAGTGACCATCTGCTCCAGGGAGGTTCCTGTCCCACCTGGCTGTGGTGGAGCAGGGCTGCATTCAGCTGGAGGTATCAGATGGCCTCCTAAGATAGCTGCTTTCCTGGAGCTCAGTCCCACCAAGCTGCCATTGACTGAATGCCTGACAGCAGAGTTGAACCTAGATCCCAGTGCGGGCTCTGGGTTGTTGCTTTTGTCTCTTTTTCGGGTGTCTAGGCTGGAAATGAGACTTTGATGTCTACCAGCCTTCACCTGCCAAAGACCCCTGAGCCATGCTGAACCCCTCATTTTCCTCACAACTCCTGTGAGGACACATGATGAGTGAAGGAAGTAATGTTCAACCTGTGCAGAGGTTTCTGAGTGGAAACACTCCATTCTTTAAGATGATGCTACACTTGCACTGGCATAGGCAATGCGGAGCTTAGTTAGACTTTCTCCCCACTTCTATGTGTCCTTTGGGATTTTTTTCAGAAGCTTATGAAGGATTCGCATCCCTACCCTGAATCTCCATCCTGCATCAGCAGCCCAGGCTGTTTCTGTAATTACACTGCTACATGGGGTAAAACTTTTCATTTTTTTTCACACCAAGGAGAGCTATGAACAGAGGGTTATGACACTGCCAGGGTGGAGCTAACTCTTTTTTTTTTTTTTCTGCCTCAAGTGTATTTCCTTTCAAAGAAAGTCACTCAGTTCACTCTCAGAACTTCTCACAGATGCACTGTGTGCCTCACCATCACGTCAGAGGTGGAGGGCATCAAAGGAAAGGCTTAGAGGGAGCAATGAGAAAGGAGGGATGGAGGGAAGGAGAGCCTCAGCCACTTAGCTTCCCAGCGTGACAAGTTTTTATTTTTCGCTCTTGGCATCTTTTCTGGGTTAGTCTCTGTATATCATCCCACTTTGTTCTGAAGATGATATGGTGAATGTTAACTTCTGATGGCAACTTTTTAGTTAGTTCTCTGATTGTCTGGGTTTAATTGCAGATAGCTCGGCAGCAGCCTAAGGAGGAGGTGAAGTGCTACCCACCTCCCGGGGCTTTGACAGGAGGGCTGCTGTATAGGAGCTGCTCTTGGCTTTTTACGTGTGTGTTTGTGAATTTAAGTTAAAACACTTGGCTGCAAATTCTGTTTGTTGCTTCCCATTTTGCTGATGCCAAGGTTTGTGTAAGCTGAGTGTTGTCCTTTGCCTAAGCTCTGAAAAAGTGATTCTCAAAACAGAAAGGAAGAGAAAGTCAATGCAACAGTATGAACATCCAAAATGTGCACTCATGAAATCATCTGTAGGGCTAACTAGAGCCTTGATCCTGTAATCACAGGTACCCACAGCCTAGTGTGCATGCACAGTTCCCTTGCAGGGTTGCTCGTGTGCCATCTGCCTGTTCTCACGTAGCAACGTTCACCGGATCGTGTCCGTGATTGACATCAGCAGTCCGCGTTAGCCTGCAAGCTCGCCGTGACAGTCTCCATTCCGCGGTGGTGATCTCTGGTTGCCTGCACTTGCGTCCTTACCAGAGTCTCTGACTCCTGCTCATAGGCCCAGCCAGAAGAAAAGCGTTGACAAAGGCAGCGTAAACTGCAAACCCTTCTCTGCAGCCCATTGCAAAGTGCTTTCTATGTCGTTGCTTGTTTGTGTTAATTTTGTGATTTGTCAGGCCTGTTGGAGATTTTTAAATTGTCTCCACCAGCCAGATCCCATCCAGCAGTAGAGATAACATTTATTAACTTTGCTGATGTGTGTGGAACAAACCCAGATTGCTTTTCAAATTACACACAGCTGTTTTAACAATGGATAATTCTGTATCTACCTTGTAGCAACATTATTGCTTTGGAGCAGCGTGCTGGGACAGCATTGTGCCGTCTCATTTTGGGATATTTTTAGTTCTAACTATGTGAAAAAATCCTTTCCTGTGTTTGGTCCTTTTGGGCAGAAATGCTGGAAGGAAGAAGTGTACGGTTGTATAGGATGTAGCCAGGGCAGGATGAAGAGAAAATGGTGCAGCTTTCATGGAGCCGTACCTTGTCTCTCTCACCCGTGGTGCTTGTGTGTGCTGTGGGTGTAGGGTTCAGTTATCTCCCAAGTGAATTTCTTGATATTTATCTGAGCCATTAAGAGCCCTGAGATTTAAAGATGATGAACCCTACATAACATTTTTCTGGTTTTTGTGAATGGTCATTTCCACATCATGTTTGACCTGTTTTGGGCTGGTTTGCTCTTCAGTAATTAGCTGCTTCAGTTATTATATCTTTTAATTTTCTTGGCTGTCATTCTAAAGAAGCCAGTCCCCTTTTCCTTGTCATTGTCAAGTACAAACGTGCCAGTTATCTCCAGGAGATACAATAATACAGTTAGAGCATATGCATAGGAAATACCAACCCTAAAAGACAAAAATCTTTCCAGTTGATAAACGAGTGACAATAGGGACATTCTGATCTTGTGGCCATCTGTGTATCGTACTCAGCCTGATTCCGTTGCTCCTGTGACTTCTGTGACGTCTGCTGAACTTGCCGTTTCATCGGGGAAGTGAAGGGAGCCTTAATGCTGAGACGGGTTTAAGACACCCTCACCCTGCCAGGTTAATGGGGAGAGAAGGGCTGGTGACCACAGCTCATTTTGTGAGCACTTTGTGCTGTGTCCTCTGCAGTTCTTTCCCTGCCTGGCCAAGGGTTTTAACCTACAGGGGTTGGACACTGATGCTAATCTTTCAAAGACCTGACCTGGGTGTCAGTTTGGACCTGGCTATACAACAGGAGGAAAACTTCCACGCTGTGCGCAAAGATTATGGAGAGGGTAGTTCTGGCCTGTCTGGGAGGTGCTTGCGGACAAAAAGAGGCATCTCAGCCAGCAAAACAATGTGAAACTTCAGGATATCCACCAACCAGGCCATGAACTTCACTGAGCAGTGTTACTGGGGCTGTGTGTAGACTGCAAATGAAACAGAGCAGAAAAGATCATTCTGCCCCGTTCTGTGGCCCAAGGCCCTTGTCGCCATTGTTGCTCTTGCCCTTCCATCAGGAGATGACACAACTTCTCCAGGAGCAGAAGAGACTCTGTGAAGAAATTGTATATTTCATGGAGTAGTTTTTTGATTTGCATCTCATCAGTAATGCCTGATGAATACCTGAGTTTAGAAAAAATAAAAAAGCCCTGCATCTTATCCCCACTTATTTTGAACTAGAAAAACAGGAAAAAATAATTATAAGAAGTGTAATTTTTTTCATGAGAAATATATATTATATTGTCAAAGTATTGCCGCATTGAAATAGTCTCCTAGCATAGACAAGGCACCTACACTGATGAAAAATTCAGACAGTTTTCATCAGATGATGAACAGTTAAAGAAAAGAATGTGATGTGACATCAAAGAGATGTGCCTATAGGAGGTGATCGGAACATCGTCCATGATGTGTAAAGGAATTCAAAGGTGGCAATAAAAACCTTTCTGTACTTAGCACATTATAATTATCTGCAGATAATCGGAGGACTGTCTCCGTAATTACCACTGCCCTGACCAGGAGCTGAGGATGAGATACTGCATGAACACGTAAAAAATGTTGATTGTAAGGTGTTCGCAATGTATGTAGGAATGAGTTATAGAGAAGGAAGCAAAAGCATGCTACACATGGAAGCAGAAATGGTGAAAGAAGGAGATGGAAAGAAGGAGGAGGTCTCGCACCAACCTTGCGTGTTCATAGCTTTTCGTGGGCATAGTGAAACGCTCCCAGGTAAGGTGTTGGAAGAGCAGGATCTAAGCTAGAAGCTTCAGGGTTACAGATTCAGTTGGTTTTCGAGGACAGGAGAAATAAAGGTGTTTTTCTTTCCAAGACACAGAAAATTTTCAATTTTTAGTTCTTTAGTGGAAATATTTTGGTCCACAAAAAAAATGGTTTTATTCTGAATGTTATTACGTGTCATGGGAATTTAGTTAAAGATGGCACACGTGTTTCCATTCATCTGGAGCTTCCAAGATGCCCCATGACCTCTTTATGTGGTGGTGTTAGCTCCATCTCCAGTGTCCCTGTCAATAAGCGTCATGGAAGATGTGGTCCTGGGGATAAACCTTCCTGACAGAAAGAATGAGGATATGGGGGAACCTTATCTATAGTTTCCATGAGGCTTTATGATAGGTTGGCTGAATCAAAACATTTCAGACTTCGAACCTCTGTTTTCTAGAGGAAAAACTTCTTTATTCTTCAATTTTTCTTCAGAAAATTTTTTGTTGTTATTGAAAAAGTGTTTCTGTATCAAATATGTTTGACAGAATTTTCTGTGGCAACAGAAAACACCTGCTTACACGCCTGCTGCTCATGAAGGGTTTTGTCATTTTAAAAGACTGGAAAATGACCTTTGAAACTGGTTTGAAAAGGTCATTCCCGGTGCTGACGGTAACGTGGGAGATGTGAGCGTGACTGCAGAAGTGGATCATTGAGTAGAGATGGGTACACCTCAGACTGATCATGAGAGCAATCTGGGGCAGGAAAAACCCCATGCAGACAGACAGTCTGAGAAGAAGGCGTTGGTTGCAACAAGGTGGGTAGAAGACAGATAGGTATATGGCAAGTCGTGAGTGTGGAGCTGGGTATGTTCCTCCCTACTGCAAAAGGGTGAAGGTTTAAGCTAGAAATTGGCCTATGTTTAGATCTAGCACGTTGTACATGCTCTTCCATTTGCTTGAAGCTTTGGCTCTTTCCTTGGCTTCGTTGGCATCATTCCTGGGAATGAGGATTCATGCTTACACACCTTGCCAGAACAGCCAAGACAAGAGCATCCTTTTTCCAAGACAAGAGCATCCTTTTTCCTTGCTCCTTATAAGAAAGAAAGAGACACCTCCAGAAAATGTGCCTGGGACAGAGTGAGTTAGTTAACTCCTGTTAGGTGATATTCGAGGTATAAGACCTTTCTGCCTGTTGCTTCTTCATGGAAAGGAGGCTTCATAACCCCAGAACCAGAGCGGACCTACTTGGACTTTGCAATAACTCAGGGGTACCTTTTCCTCAGACTCTCACCTCGTGGACGATATGGAGCCACTGTTTACTTTCAGGACGGAAGGTGAGATATCTAGAGATCCAGGTGAACTTAGTGAACCTAAACGTTCATCTCATGTAGCACAAAACAATTCCCAGTCTAAAAAAAACCCAGTGATGCCTGGTCACCTTCCCCCAGTGATATTTGTTCTCCTTGCTGGCCCATCGTTGTTGTTAAGCAAAGGACTGGGACCTGCTGCCTACTCTTTCCTGCTGGGCAGGACACACAGCTCCACCTGACAGCTGGTGTGAGCCACGGGACATGCTCCTAAGAGCAAGCGTGTCCAGTTCTTTATTGTGTGTCTGGAGTTACTGGCTATGCTAACGAAACAACAGGACTGAGCACTGTGCTGCTGTCAGCAAGACCATTCAAGTGTCAGCCCAGTTCCAGGTCTGGCTGTTGGCTCTTTGAGCAGCAGTAGTGTATGACAGTGCATTAGCACAGGTTGCCCAGAGAAGCTGTGGATGCCCCATCCCTGGAGGGGTTCAAGGCCAGGCTGGATGAGGCTTTGGGCAACCTGGGCTAGTGGGAGGTGTCCCTGCCCATGGCAGGGGGTTGGAACTGGATGATCTTTAAGCTCCCTTCCAACCCAAACCATTCTGTGATTCTATGATAGGGACTGTTCCCTGTCGGCGGGATGGACAAGGCTATTTCAAGGAAGGGAGATACACCTAAGGGATGGATGTGGTTTTTCTCTTGGGACCAGATAAGCTACTTTCGTCCACTCGATGTGGGACATGTGTCCATGCACTGCTGATCCCCACAGTATTGGCTTCACAAGGTCAAACTGCCTAGTTTGGGGTTAGTAGGACCTTAGCAATTGTCAGGGGACAGAAAGGAGATACACCCTTGCCCTGAGGAAGGGTTGTAGCCAGAAAGGGGGTCAATGCTGGTGACCACAGAGAGACACAGTGGTGAGGAAAGGGTCACCCATTCCTAACCGCTATGTCTGGACCAAGTGTTGTGGACTAAATCACAGCCCTAAAAAGTCATCTATGAGGCCATAGACTCCTCTGGACTCCTCTATTTCTTACCTTGATAAGCATGAGGCACTTGAAAGATCCAGTAGCAGTACAGCAAGCAACTTAGAACCCAAACAACAACTCTAAATCAAATACAGATTCTTCTTCTGCTGTCACATCTGGAAATTTCATTGCAGAGAGTCCCCCAGGCCAGGAAGTGCAACTCCTCCCTCATATGCCATTGCACCACCTGTTTTCTGGAAAAGCAAATAAACCCAGTCCATCCCAGTGAGCAGAAGGGCTGTTGCACTGTGGTAAATGCACACATTTGCTGAGAGCGTGGATTTTACGTAGCTCATCTCAGGGACGCAGGGATCAAGGGTGAAAGGGGATGTATTCTCAAAGCAGACTGGCTGTAGAGCTCTGGCTGACTCATCATTTTGTGAAGTTATTCTGGTTTTTTGTGGGAGAAGAACCTCTCTAACAAATGTACTCATAACTTTGGACCGACAGTAAGGTTTTCTTGGGGTTTGGAAGGTGTGTACTTTGTCCCTCTATGTCCTCATTGATGCAGTAACTCAACACTTTGGACCCAGTTCTATCCTTGAGACCAAGACACAGCAGCCATAGCCTAACTGTGAGCTAAATGTCTCTGTCTGAGAGTCCAAATATAGCCTGCAACCTAAACTGCCCAGGTATGTGGCCTTAATTTTATTTTTTAATTTAAAAAAAAATTAAAAAGAGAGAGAAATGCTAGTCACAGCAGGATTATTTGCAAACACACGCATGCAAGGCTGAAGCAACTTTCCTGAAACATGCAGGCTTTTTGCTCCTTGGTACAAGTGAAGTCCTAATTCAGCTAAGTCTTTAACAACCCCATGATTTTGTAAATAGTAGATAAAAATCTCCAGAGATACTCAGGGGCAGCACAGCCAGCAACAGGATGGCTGTCACATTAATGAAGAGGCCAAGCTTTGGGGTCATCTAGTGCCGTAAATCCCTGTAAGCTTGCTCTGGACTTCTGCAACAGCGTTGGAAGTAGAAATTTAACTTCTATTTTGTTTCAAAACTAGACTTGCATATGATTAATTTTTCACTTGGATTCAACCTTTTCTTCTGAGCAGGTTTTTGATGTGGTCATTTGCTTTTGCTGGGGAGTTTCTACGAGCCGGTGAACCAGCTCCTCTTCTGATGTAAATTAGCAGTGCAAGTCAGGAATAGCTGCGGTGGGGGAAGAATCATCTGCCAGAAAGAGAATGCATTTTGGGCCTGATGTGTTGAGAACAGAAAAAGCAGTTGTGAGGCTTATAGCGATTTGTTCTGGCTTGTGAGGGGGATTTAGACAAGGTTGTACCCTTCTTATCCACAGAAACCAGAGAGACAAATGCCGCTGTGGGAGTCGCCGTTATTTGTCTTGAAGGACTATGTGCACGTTGAGATCTGAATTTACCCAGGTTTTCCCCTTCCACCCTTGCAGTAACGCTTGCTATTTATATTTTGATTTATAACATCGGTGAAATAGTAAAGAACATGCATCCTCCAGCTTCCGTTTTCAGCTCCCCTGTCCCCTCCTCCCCCTTGTACGAGGGGAGAGTGTTTGTCAGGGCAACTACAGATGTCATTATTAAAACAATTGAGCAAATAAGGTAGAGAAGGTCTCTTGAAAACAGCTTTGTTTCTCCCTGTTGTGTCCCTCCCCGCCCTCCTCCATCAAAGCAAGGTGGTTTTCTGCAATGTGTTTTCTAGTGAAATTGGAAAGGATGGTGCTTTTACCAAATCTCAGCTTTAGAAAATTCAGTTATACAGCTTATGTCAGTTTTTCCAGTTCCTACTTATTAGCATTGTCCTTCTGCCTTATTTATAGACCAGATTCAAACCCCACAGAAAGTACAATCAAGGTTTCAGTGAGTTTTGGTTCAGAGTCTGTTGTACTTAGGCAAAGCTGTAGATCATCATTGTGTCCTCAGTTTATTCGTCTCTCTCTGCAATACATGTGTTAGTTCATTGGGGTCTTGATGCAGACAAAGACCCATAAGCTGATCTCTGCTTAACTGCTGGCAGGTGAGACACCATGGCTAGGAGCCATCCCCCCTTGTCTCAGAAGCCTAAATGCCAGACAGACATCTCCACGTCTCTGTCGGCTGTGGGGAGAAAGAGGCATTTGAGGTCACCAGGCATTTGACCCATTTTAGTCAGCTACATGGAGATAATGGAAACTGAAAACCCAGCAGGTCTCTTTCTTTCTGTCATTTGTGAAGGGAGCCTGGGGTGAATAGTCCATACGCGGATGTATACGGAGTAGGTAGTAGAGTGAATTTCTAAAGTTAGGTGTCAGGAATCTCATCCATGTACTGGTTTCTTTGGACAAAGAAGGGAGGAGAGTGGACCTCCAGTGTGTCAGGATCAATAGATGGACCCACATCTCTGTGAAAGAAGTTGCCATAAGGTGGGTCCTGGGGACTTCGGTCCCTTTTGGACAGAGGACCCCCGCAGTATGAGCATCACCAGCTACAGCCCCATATGCTCATGGACCTCTCTGGCTGACCACACAGAGGGAGACCGTGGTGGTGAGTGAGGAGTGAGCAGAGGGCAGTGGCATGGTAGACAAGGAGGACATAGTGTTAATTGAATGAGCTTTGGACCATGGTACTGATGTGAGCCTCTGAATTTGATCCTGTCACGGGATGCCTATGTGCTTGCTGAAGTCTGAGCAGCCACCAATATGCCTCTTCACGGTACAGCTCCTGTTTGCACACCCCTTCTGGCTCTGCAGTTCTGTATTAGACAACAGCTATGCTATTGCTTCATAAAAAGGGACTTTCTTCATTTTGGGAGTGATAAGGCAGGGGTGGTAACTGATTATAATCTTTGTCATCTCTAGAGCAAAGCACCGCCTTGATTTCTTTGGCCAACCCTTCCTTTTCTGATCATAGTCAAAGGGACCTCATTTGTCTAAAACAGACAGCCATCTGCTGCCATGGCTGTAACTCCTACCATTGTACAGAGGTGACACAGCTTCCGAGCTAGTCCCTGTTTGGGATTTTGAGAGTGCACTGGGACTATCTGTACTATTGCCCCTGGATATCTGAGAGCATCACAGAGCTTTTCTCTGGCCGGTGGTGTGGGCAGGAGGGACAGCACGTCTTATTCGTGCTCTGCATTGCTTGGCTAAGCTAGGAGAATGATGCTGAGGATGGACTGAATGTTTGCTTTATGCAAGGCTCTGTGCTACTTCCCGAGCTCAGGGGACAGCATGAGCCAGGGCTAGTTAGTAGGGAAAACAGTGTGAGTTTTGGGGAGAAGGGAGGCACGTATGGTCTGCGTGATCATGACTTAGCTCTTCACACAATGTGTATATGAACCCATGAAGGTTTGCTTAAGCAGCCAGGAGGTGACATAAAAAAATAAACAAACCCCTAAACCAAACCAAACCAAAAAAACCAAACCAAACCCAACCAAAAAACAAACCAAACAAAAAAAACCAACCCAAAACAAAACAGAAAACTGATTCTTTGGGCTAAAATGCATTTTGACTGTGTTTGGTATTACATTCTTCTACCCATTGTGTGCTCTATATCCACCCAGTCAGGGAGATAACTAAGGGCAGAAGCAATGAAAGAAAGAGGTGGACATATGACCTCTCAGAGAGTTGGTGTGAGCTAAATGGAAAGTGGGGTGGAAAGGTATGAAGAGACAGAGATGGACAGTCTCTCAGGAACCCACCTGAGGCTTTGATGCTGAGAACAGGACAACATACTATAAGTGAAAAGAGCCCTTTCAGTCTAGCTGGAGCCAGAGCTTCTTTATCTTAATAGAAGTATAAATAGAGCTCTGGTCTGACTGAGGAAGAGGGAATGATACATTGGAATTTATTTAAGGAGATTGCTGGAGTCCAGAGGCATTGGGAGAAGGAAAAACACAGGGTTGGTGTTGTGATGGCGTTGACAAGAGAGGGTACGGGTCTGGCATCTGCTGAAGGGAACTCTGAGATTGATGGAAATAAATAAATAAATAAACCTCATTGAGGGTTATTTTGGTGAAGCCGTGTAAGCAAAGACAGATGGAACAGAGAATGAGGGCAGAAGCTGCAGGTCTGCCAGCTTCTGCCATGCAAAAAAAAAAAAAAGGCTTTCTGCTTTTCAGGTGTTTAAATGTGAAACTGCAAGGGTGTGCAGAAGGCTGAATTATCTGAAGTATCCATGGTGGTGCTCATTGTTAAGTGTGAGCTGGGGCAGGTGCTTACAGGGGTAGAGATTCCTGCAGACTTACTGGGAGGACTGGAGGGGAAGGAGAAGGCAGCTGAGGGCTGTGGACCAGAGCTGGGATTGTACTGTTGGTGTGTCTAAAATGAAGTTATGTGTCGGTCAGGCATCTTTTTGCAGTTCCTATCTGCTGTGCCTAATATGGAAAGGAGTGAGGAGAAAACACTAGTTCTCCTTAAATAATAGGGCAAGCTCTGGAGAAACACTTGACAATGCTAGATCAAAACTGATTTCCTAAAATACATCTCCAAAATCCTTTGTGGCACACAGAAGCAAGGTGTGGATGTCCCATGTGGGCTCCAGTTACAATCTGAGGCTCCTCTATGACAAATCTGTCCCCATTTTTGAGGCGTACGTGGTAACACCAAGTACAGAGGAAGGCTCTTTCCTGACAGATGGCTAGACAGATACGTCAGGGATGATGTAGACATAGTCTGTCAGGAGGCAGAGGGATGAGAAAAATGCTCTTTTCCAGCCCAACATTTCCATGATTCTGGGTCCAAATACCTTTAGCAGATTTCCAGATTAAATAAAGACATGAAATACCTCTACTGCTGAGCAGTAGGTTAACTATAGGCATGAAACCGTGCCTGCAGAAGGAGGGATGTTAATGTCCCCTTATGGTCCTGTCCCCTTCTTGGGACTGTTTCTTTTTTTTTTAAAGGGAAAGAAAGTGAAAAGTAGATGCAGATGCTGGCACTGACAGGAAACTCAGTGCATTAACGACCATCCTGATACACGGCGGTGAAGCATTTGAGGCAAACCCCACCTGTGTCACTTAAAAAAGAAAAACATCAAAACATAAGACTTCACAAGAAGTGTGTGAACCGGTGCCAAAATCTTACAGAAATACAGGAACTGCTGGGCTAACGAACAAGAGGCCAAAGGAAAAGAGATTGTAGCTACATCTCAGTTCAAGATACTTTTATTTCCCTCATTACATCGAAAAGCTCTTTGAAAACATTTTGCGTGCAGTATTTGAAAAACTCGGCACTGTTGCTTCAAGTTTGTCCTGTGTTTGTTAGAAGGCAACTAAAACCCAAAAAGAAAAGTCAGTATTGAAAATTATAAATAAATACAATTATTTTGAAAAAGAATCTTTTGAGTTTGGGTGGCCCAAGTGTTGCAGAAATGCAGTGATACAGGAAATTAAATTAACCAGAAGCTCTCTAAGAAAATAAGAAAGCAAAACCAACAAGCTGCTTTTAATAATCTGAACACAAAGGGAAAAAAATGCCCAAAAAAAAGGAAAATATTTACAAAGAAGAGTAAACTGAGTAGTTGTGCATGTTTCAGGTGGGACAGGTGAGGGTACAAGTTTGCTTTTTTTCAGAACCACACATGACAAATGTTCATCAAATGTGAGGAAAAAAAGGGCTATGATCTAGCTTCAGGGACATGGACCTGGAGGGCTTTATTCCCAGTAGAGATTTGGTGAGTCTGCTCTGCTTCTCTTTCCAGTTTGCAGAAACAACAAGGGTTTTAGCTTGAAAAATCTTGCATCTCCAAAGAGAGATAAATTCACATTGTCTTCTGGAAAACAAAAGGCATATCTGAAAGATTCTCCTTTTGATGGGAGACTTTGGATCCTTCTGTATGAGCAAATTAGGAAGTGCTGAGGAGTGTCCCTGGGCACTAGACCCTCTTTCCATTTCCAGAGCAACTTTCAGAACAGATGGCCCTGGACAGGCAGGAGGTCTGGGGTCCCCAACCAGCGCTATCTCACCATCTTTTCAAGCTGTTGTAACAGTTAGATGTGAATGCATCTGCTCCCAGATCACACCCTCCACTCAGGGTCCTTTTCACTCAACATCAGAACATCATGAGTAGGACTAGAAGAACTTTGTCAAAGAGTGTAGGGA
>NW_010104796.1:0-5584 GCF_000699245.1 Pterocles gutturalis | reverse complement strand
TTGAGGAAGAGCAGCAGCAGATGTTTTGGGAAAACTTGAAGGGAGCCTTGAAGTCATAGAACAAGTCAGCAGCCCCCATTTCAGCATATTTCCACAAAGGATATACATCAGTGTTTCTTCCTGCAACTAAATTTTTCTTTCTTATTTTTCTGCCTAAGGAGAACTGGCTTTGTTGTATGTAGAAATAGTTGTCATCTTACTAAATGAGAAAGACCCACTTCAGGCTTTCCAGTGTTTTGAGACTCTGATCTTTCAAATCCCTGCCAATAACTCTGATTTTTGGAAGCCATGTTAGACTTCATATACTTTCCTGAATACATGTAGCTGAAAGTAGGGTATTGATGTACTCTTTCTTCCTGTTATCTCATCCCCAAATTGTTTCTAACAGTGCCATTGTAATTTACAAATGAAAATAAAAGCCAAGTGCTTCAATACTCCCCTGTGTCTGTTCTTCTCGTTTAGTTTATTTTCAGTGCCATCCTGTATAGCAGGGTAATTAAAATTAAATTCTGAAAAAAAAATTAGGACTTAGATTAAAGTAAGCCCTCTGAAGCCCTACCATTGCTGTGCAACACAAAAAAGGACAGTATTGAATACGTACCTCTATTCACAAGTCTGTTACTCTGTCTAGTTACACCAAGGTCGATACGACCATGCACAGATTGGGGTTTACTTATGATCTGTGAAGGAAGCATCCCAGCACCTTGTGCAATGACTTTGGTGAAATACAGAGGCATTAAACCACTGTGTGTTTGGGGGGGGTTTTTTGGTGGTTTTGTTTGTTTGTTTGTTTATTTGTTTGTTTTTCGTAGGCTTTTTTCTCCCTATGAATGCTTGTTTCTCCCTCCATGGTCACCACCACTTTCCCTTCTACCTACCCACAGAAATAGTTGAAGCCTTCTATCTGTGGGGAGCGAGGCTGTGTTTCTAATGAGCGGGCTAGACGGTGTTGCAGACTGTCTCACTTCTTGTTTCCGTTCTTCTACTTTGCATGCTACGTTTAAGTAATCACTGTGCCGTGCACCCATTACAGCACAGATAATCACGCTGATAAGAGGCAATTAATCTTTCTACTTCAGTAGGAGGTGTCTCCTAGCACTAATTGCTCTTCATCAATTACAAAGGGAATCTAGACAAACAGGTAGATACACATGTTTATATTATGATAGCTGGTCCTGCCCCAGTGCCTGGAGTCACAGTTGTTGGTTTCTCATGCTTTAGGTGTTCTTGTGGAATCCTGCAACTCTCTGAGGGGATAAAGTTAGGTGTGGGTTTCTCTAATGCAGCACTTCCATGATGCACTTTGCATGGAAAGTCTAGATGAATCTTGATTAAACTTTATACGTGCAATTATTTTGTGGTGAAATACCAAAGCATTGGCATATGAACTGACTGCCTCTGTGTTGGTATATATGTACATATTCATATATATCTGTGTATGTGTCTTGCATATGTATATATTCATGCTCCTGTGTGTACGTCTATATGTATATGCCCACACAAGGTGAAAGTTCTGTGGGTGTAGCCTGCAAACACCGCTTTCAGTTCTACTTTCCTGTCCAAAGTCTGCTACTACAAAAAAGATTTTTCTGTTTACTGTCTCAGATAAGAACAGCTCAAGAGATAGTCAAGGCTTGACTCCAGGTAAGTGACAAGTTAATCATCTGATAGCAAACTCTGAGCACCGATAAGACAGATTAGGAGACTGTGTGCCTAAAGGTAAGGAGTAAAATATGTATTGCTGGTCATTTCAAAAAGAGGGTCAGAGAGAAAGGTAGAAGCACCTGTGGCTTTCACAAAGTACACTTACCATAGACCCAGACTTCTGCAAGTTGGCACACTTAAAAGGACTGATGATAGTGTTACTGCTCTTACGCCAGTCAGATCCCATAGGTGGAAAATCCCCTGCTTACATAGCTGAGATGGAGAGGTGAAATGGGGAGAAAACAGCAGTGTAAGAGGAAGCTGCGTAAAGAGTGATCAGTAAGAACGAGATGAAACACGACATAGGTTAACCGGCATGCTGGCGCTGGAGCTGGAGTTCCTGGGAATCTCTTCTGTAAAGAGGTGAGTTTGCAGGTGGGTATGGGAAAGAGAGTGGAGCTGCAATGACAGAGTAAGAAGCAAGGAACAAGTGCTGGCAAGAGGCTGTCTAATCTCTACCACCCAGTCCTCCTCCTCCACGTGGGGGATTCTGGCTGCTTGGGGCTGCTGGGCAGGGACCAGCTCCTGCAGGAGTGCAGGGCAGGGAGCGATTTCTGGCTGCCAGCAGAAGTGGAGCTGGCAGGTGCAATTGCAGGCAGCTTGCAGGGCTGCATGGGAGGCAGGCAGCAAAAGGAATGTTCCTGGGGAGAGCCGGGATATGCTGATGGGAGCAATGTCCATCAGCAAAGGGGAGAGAGGAAAGCAGTAAATGAAAAACTGGTGAGTCAGACTCTGTGATTTCTGCTCGGTTTCCTCATGGGAGGGTGCCCTTTATGTGCTTTGTCCTGTTTGTATGTTGTCCCACTCACGTGTCTATATCAGCTGCCCAGGGAAGGCAGGGTGTGAAAGTGGGCTGTGTTTGTTTTAGGAATTCAACCAGGAAAGAGCTCATTCAGCAATAGTCTTGAGGTGGTGGGATCAGCTATCTCCTCTCCTAACTTTGCCTTGTTGCACATCCCCTGTGCTGGAAACAAGAAGGGACATGCCTATATATGTGTGTATGTGTATGTGCACACAAGCACACATGTCCAAGACCCTTTGTCCATAACCCAGAAACACTTTGAAAGTCTAGTTCATCACAGCACCTTATGGTGTAAGGGTATCCGTGCAAATTTCCATGTTATTAGCTGCATTTCAATTTCTATGTGTGGGTTTTGGTTTTTTTTTTTTTTTGTTCCCTGTGCAACAGGGAAAAGTGATTTCTTGGTAGGGCAACGATATTGTGGAGTGGGGCTACACTTCTGAGTGGGTGCAGAGAGGCCTGAAACAACCTTGTAAATCAGGGTCTTAAGCTGAATTATTAGTCAGGAATAGGAAGGGGAAGAGAATGGCTGAAATGAAAGGGGGTGGGAATGGGATTTCCCTGAGTGTCTGCTGACATTACAGATGAGCAAAAAAAAAAAAAAAAAACCAAACCTGGAAAAGATGCTCAGGGAAGTAACAATAAAGAAAAGTGTCCTGTACCATCAAATGGTGTTCAGTCCTGCAGTCCCTGGTTGGTTTCAGGCTGCTAAGGTGGAGAGCCATTAGGCTCAGATGATATTTCCAGCATAAATACCAGTACCTGCTCAGTTCCCTTCTGTGCTGCCAATTTTCCATCTGTAAATAACCTATCTATAGATAGATTTTGGTTAGCCAGGTTGCCTGGTTGTTTCTTTTTCTGACAGGAAGCATTTGGATGCCAGCCTTAAAAATCCCACTTAAGTTTGCTGCTTGTGAAACTTGTTGTATTCATAGCTTTGCTCGTATGGCCGACAGCACCATGTTATCCAGACAGATTTGCAAGACCAAAAAAGCCCCTTAAAAGAGCCTCAGATAGACAGCAGGTGAGTGTGACTACAGGTCGCAATTTTTTGTGTGGGATTCACATGCATAAATCTCTAGGTATGTAAACTATGGTGCTGTTTTAAGTTGGTGGGGTCAATTCTCTTGGAGTCATCAAATCTTAATGTGAGTGTCTAAGAGACATGATGCAAATTGCTTCTGAAAGTTGTTATTTCTCTCTATTGACATTGGGGGACATGGTGGGTGAACAGCTCAACTGTGGGCATCTAAAGGCAGGGGAGAGGAATGTGTCCTTTAAGACCCAAAGCTCTACATCAGAGAGAGACAGAGATTAAAGAAAAACAACACAAGAAGTCAAAATGTTTATAGTCCTTCAGGTTGGAAGCGATGGAATGAATGAAAAAACTATCCACAACTTTTCCTCCTCTCCCCATATGCCAAAACAATCTCAGCTAATTGAATAATTTTAAGCAACTGTGCCTAAAAATGCAACTAGAAGGGTAGGACTTGTCTGTACGAACTTGTCCGTGTGGGTCAGCTATGGTAAAACAAATTAGACCGTGAATTCAAAATACAATAGATCTTCTGTACAGAGTCTCAGTGGGACTGGAGGAGAAAATACTCCTCAGCAAGCCTACCGGACCCAATTAACCTGATACAGAGCCCATGATGATTTCAGAGAACCTGTTCATTGGCCTCTTTGGCGCTGGTTCACTCTTTTCACCCTCAGTAAGTTACCTACTGAGGTGGAGGGGGGTTGTGACACACTGGGGAAAGTTATACTTTAAAAGTGCTCTTTCCTTGTCAAGAAAGCATAAACAAACAAAAAAAGGGTTATAATTCAATATGTAATAAGGGCTTTGAAGAGAAAACAGCCCTCTCAGGCTTCAAGAGTTGTTTCTCCAACTCTTCAGAGGGACAGAAGAACTAAAGTCACCTTGCTGGGAGTAAGGACAGGTTGGATATTGCAGCAGGCTCTGTAGCACAAAAAGCCGTGTCAAATCAGGACTATGAAAGGCATGACTGTGAAAGGAAAGAGAAGTGACACAGGATACACAGCTGTGTGGCTTCTCTTGAATAATTTCAGTCCAGAGGATGAGGAACAGGCTGTGGGTCTGGAAAAAGCTGAACTAGTCCAGCCAGCTGATCTGCTGGAAGCTCCAAAAGCCCCTGGCTCTTCCTCATGGCTGGGCCTCACCTTCCTTCTGCCACAGAGACCCAAAGCAGAAAAAGCTACTGGCAGAGGAGAAGGATGTGTCAGCAAAAAGGAAGAGCTAAGAGTTGGTAGGTTACAACAGTCAGTCTTCCCAGCTTAAGTTTCATTAGCAAGTATCAGACTGATCACAACATGATAACGATGGCTTACGCAGACTTCCAGGGAAGTATTTGTTTCCCTGCTGCTAGCACATTTGCAATTAGAATAGTCAAAGGAGGATAAAATAAGGAAAGAGACTGAAACATGCAGCCCTCTTCTCCCTGTTGTCAGAACTGAGATTAGACACATGCTTGAAATGAATATTAAATATGAACATCACTACCTCCTGCAAGATGCTGACTCTTCTTGATGTAACCAGGATTTGAAACACATGCAGAAAACTCCTTGTAGTAAAATACGAATATACAAAATAATGGTCACAGATCCAGAAGAAGAAGACCTAAGGAGTAGCTAAGGAGCAGATACGGGAGCTGTTTTCTAAGCAGGACAAAGATCAGATTGGTAGTAATGTTGTTCTTATTCAGATGTTTAGCTGAATCTGCAAAAGATTAGTGCCACTGTTAATTAATGTGATAATCCTCATTCCAAAATTAGAAACTATGGGGAAAAGACGAGTAAACTCAGTGTACTTAGCATTTAGCAAATGATACTGGAATATTTATGTACAATGACCCTTCTTTTGACTAATTGTTTAATCTCTGAACAGTGTTAAAAACAATATTTACAGTGCCCTCAACAGGAGAGAACACTAGGAGTTATGTTTTAGCTATACCCAAAGGTAGCTCCTTCAAAACTAACTTTTTGTCTTGTATTTGCTCTGACTGTATTTCATATTTTAGGCAAAATAATGACTACACACATCTGGCGAGTGTGGGGCAT
>NW_010104795.1:13437-35368 GCF_000699245.1 Pterocles gutturalis | reverse complement strand
CTGAGCGGCGGCAGCCAGCGAGCCATGAAGTTCTGGCTCCGGAGTTGTCTCGCATCCCGTGGCGTTGCAGCGCGGGGGCGAGCGTGGAGGAGCGGTGCGGTGTATGTGCAGGCAAAGCTGGGGAAGATGTCTGGTGTGCTCTTGTGGGGGTGTCTGGGTGTGGGGGTGCGTTCTGACGCTGGGCTCTCCCCTAGATCAGGATGTGCGGCACTGGGGGTCAACGCCGACTTCGATAAACCATGGAATGGAGGCAGTTCTGGATCTCTGGAAGTATCTGCAGTAGTGAACATTACCTGGTAGGTACCCATGCTTGCTTTCCGAGCTGCTTGGGCTCTCTGGTAGATGAAATAGTTACCGGAAGGATGGAGAATTTTACTTTGCACGAAGTGTCATGTAAAACAGTGAAGGCTGAGATGTCTCTTGATCTGCAAGCTGGAATAGGTGCTAGTGGTTTTTAAAAGAGAGATGTACAGAGAGCGTATTGGGCGTGTCAAACTGCATAAAAAGGTATAAATATAAGAAGTGGATTTTGTTATGAAACTCGTGACGTGAAAACAAATATTCCCCTAAATGTAGGAACAAGGGAGGAATTTCAAAAGCTGTGCTGCTGGTTTTGACCAGCAGTCTAGTTTTTGTTTGTTTTTGCTTAGAAGGGTTTCACAAGAAAGCTTTTTAGTACTTATGGAAACCCTGTTCAGAACGACCTGCGTGATGCAGGCTAGAGGGCTGACCTGCATTACGACCTCTTCCAGTGAGCAGGCATCTTTTAGAAAACCCTTTTGTTAATGTCTTTAAACATTGCCGGCAAGGCAGCCTGTTTCACTTGTGGTGTTTGATGAATTACCCTGAGCTGATCAGAAGTAGATGCCATTTTTTTATACTTGAAATTATTTGCTTTTAACTTCAGGGTTGTGGTTCTTGTGTCTTTGCTAGACTGAAAAGCCCTGTGCTATCCCATTTGGGTGAGGTGTGTGTATACTCGGATTGTCCCCAGGCTTGTCTTTGTAAAACGTAACAGTTTGAGGTAGAGCTTCTCTCTGTGAGGCATACTTTTATCTTCATGTTTCTTATGACTCTCTTCTGGATTATTTCCTCTCTTGCAACACCCTTGATGACCTGTGCATGCTTTAGCTGGATCCAGTGTCCTGGTGTCCAGCCTTAATTGCTGTCGTTTGTCACTGTTGGTTATTATTGGAATAGACAGGATTTATCACTCTGTGCGGGTACATCATTGGAGACTGTTAGAGCTCTGTATAGACCAGTTCTGCCTTTTGTGGGTTTCTCAGTACCAAAGACTTTCTATCAGATAATGGGCTTTGTGTTACTGTTAGGATTCAATTCCTTTTGTTCCTATTGTACTGAAAAGGCTGTTTCTTGTGTCTTTTGCTTCACTGAGCAGTCTATAGATATTTCACTTAAGCTTATTGCTGTCCCTGAGCTTTCCCACTGTTTTTTCCCCTCAATTGTTTATATGTAGTCTGAGGGAAAGGATTAAATTTTTGTTAGCTTTTTCATCTAGTTATGATTGGTGACCCTTTTGTTTGGATGTTACTTTGTAAGAATCTTATTTTAAGTAGTCATGTATCTTTGAAGTCACATCTTTCCTCAAGTCTGAGTTGAGGATTTTTTCCAGCTTTGTGAAACTGGAACTTTTAGAGCACCAAGTACATTTAAACTGGGTTTTATTCAGTTTGCACATAGTAAATAAAACCGAGGCACAATCACTTGTAGCTAAGCTATGGGTGATCTTTATTTTGGTGATCAGTTTCTCCTTACCTGTCAAACCGAGGTCTAGTCGAGAATTCCACAGTGTCAAAGTCAGTATTTTTTATGTTTCCTGATTTTTTGAAATCTTGAGCCTGTTGCAGAATTGTCAGAATGATCTTTTCGGTATCTGTTTATTAAATTAAAGTCCTGTGTGGCACCAGTTTTGGGGTCATGGTATGGGAGAAGGTTCGGAACATTTTTATCTGAGTGCATGGGCGTGCTGTTCTCTTCTGTGTATTAATGGTCAATATTCCCTCTCCTTCCTCTTTAGATGCGGGGTCATTGATCCATAAATGTCCAAGATGGTTTGCCTCCAAGTTGTCAGTGACTTGTAAACAAGTGATGCAATTTTCAATATGGTGCCATTTCCCCTTTTTCTTTTGTTTACTTGCTATTTCCTAAGTAGGCAGCAATATTGATCTTGGTGTTCTACTCATGTATCTCCCTGCTGTGTGTCACCTTTGTTGAATATATACCTACAAGAATAGGATTTCTGTTGTTATTATTTATTTCTAATATTGTCAAATTGGGCATTAAAGCAGTTTCTTCAGGCTATCAAAGGGATATGATTACATATGTTTTCAGCGTTATTAGTGTTGTTATTTTTAATTCCAATTTATTGTCTTTATTCCAATTCATCTTCTCTCCTTTTTTCTCTCTTTTTTAAAAATTTTTTGTGCCTAGTTCAGGACCTTCCCAAATATTGAAACTACTCTGCTGCTTAAACAGTTGGGTTTTTTTCTGTGGAGGTGGAACCCATCAAAAATTACACATTTCCTTATCCCATACCAGCCAGATGGCATTTAATAATTCTGTGCCTTGCATCACTTTAACTGATGGTTCATTTTCAGTTCTCTTGTCTTTCTATCAGGAAACTGGAAGGAACTTAAGAAGGTCCACTGGAGTGTTTTTTGTATCATAGAATCATAGAATGGTTTGGGTTGGAAAGGACCTTAAAGATCATCTAGTTCCAACCCCCCTGCCATGGGCAGGGGCACCCTCCACTAGCCCAGGTTGCTCAAAGCCTCATCCAGCCTGGCCTTGAACCCCTCCAGGGATGGGGCATCCTTTCAGAGTAGGGGGAATTGTAATGTATTTCATAGAGCAGGGTCTCTACTACCAGTGGATCCTTTGTAACCAGCTTCAGAAATCAGCCCAAATGGACAAAAGTTCTGCTGTTGTCGCTTTTGGGAAGATGTGTGCCACTCTTTTATCCTTAAGAGCTTTGGCATCAGGGTAAATGTTAAAGCTCGATAGAATTAAATGAAAAAGAGTATGATCTAAAGGGACAAGAAGTATAATGTAGAGTACATTTATTATACCATTAAAAGTATAAAAAGAGCAGTATTATGCTAAAGCAAAGAAGCTAGGAAAATTGCTGACAACTGAAAGAGGAACAGGATATGTCTTGGTGGGAGAACCTTTAGGAAAAATGGTAAAGAACTTTGAATATGCTACTTTTTGCACCTCTTAGATGACATCAAAGATAGCAGAAAACTTAATGTTGCAAATATCCTTTAGCAGCGTGACCTCTGCTTGTGCCTAACAGGTCTAAAAGAGCTCAGTCTATTGACTTCCAAAGAACAAGCTCTGAATTGTGTTTAGAGCCACTTAAGAAAGTGAGTTTTGTATTTCAGGTTTGCTCTGTGCAACTCAGCCTTCCCCAGTGGCATTTGGCAATCTGCTGCTCACCTTCCTTATCCATTGGTCTCAATAAGAGTAGAGGGAATTTAACACGCTGCCAGGGGACCCACAATTTCAAGTCATTGCTCAAGCAAGCCTTGAAGGCTGGCAGTTTTGTTTAAGCAGTGGGCAGACAGAACTGTGTAATGAGGCATGCATAACGCCAGCCCTCGCTCTTTGGCAAAGCCAGCGTCGTTCTGTGAGCGCCAAATTCACCCCACCAGACAGAAGGACAGAAATGAGCTTTTGAACTTTCTAATGGTTATGGTCGAAGTTCCACATGTTCAGCACTCTGAATCTTCAAAGGATCTTATGAACCACGTATATTGGATGGGAAATAGCTGTTAGCTTACAATAAATACTGGGAATTAGGCAATCATTTTATATAGGTTTTAAGGCTTGAATCCTTGTTTATAGTTTAGGAGTGTGATTATTTTAACATTGTCTTACCTTACAAAGTTGCTAAGAACTTCATAGACGGAAATACATGTTTGTATAGTCTGAGACAGGCTTGGAAGGTGTCTCTAAGCTTGGTTTTCCTAAAAATTGAGGTATATTGGCCTAAACAAAACGTGATACTAATGTGATTGCCTTCCTCCCTGTGTTATAATGGAAAGACATGCTTCGTATGTCAAAATGCTGTTGATTTTAGAACTCTCCTACTGGCTCTGTGCATGGGTGTAAGGCTCTGTTTTGGTAATTAGGTCAAAATGAGATCTAGGAATGTTGTATGTCTTAAAAAGAGTAAAGGGGACACAATGGGGAAGGAGTCAGGAAAGAACAATTATTACTACCTGAGCTGGTAGTTAAACCTCTAGCTACAGCTGTGTTCTTCTTCAAAAAGTCCACATTGCTAGTTAATCTTTAGAATACTTTCAAAGTAGAAAAATACTGCCTTTGTAGAGGTCAGCTGCCTTCAGCAACAGCAGCTGGAGCTGAGGTCAATCTGCCAATCAGAGCTGCATCAGGAATAGTTAGGCACTTGGCAGCGGTTGCCAGGTGTGCTAGGTGGAGCAAGTGTGAAAACTCAGGGGTTTCTGTTTCTCAGTAGATGAAACACATTTGTAGTTTCAGTGGAATTTTTGGAGCATTCAGCAGTGCACAATGTCCAGCCTTGTTTGCAGTGTTGAATACTTACAGCTCTCTGTCTTCCAAACGTCTCAATGGGGATCTGGACTCACCAAAGGTTCACCATATGCGGAGCGTCCCATGAGTTCATGTTTTTTGTTCATGGACCAGTTTGAGGAGTTGGTGCCCATACAGGATCTCTGCTGGCATTGTAGGTATCTATTTAAGTATGATGTAAACCCACACAACTTTACTCCTTGTATCTTAGGAGTATTTTTCAAATTAGGCTTCTCGTATGTTTTACTTAAATTTGTTGGAGGAGTTTGTGGGTGAGTAGAGAACGAATTTTTTTGTTTCATTAAAATAAATAATTTAAGATGGAAGGAGATTTTTTTTTTTTTGTGAGATGAATACAACTTTGGGTGTTTTATGTTACAGTCCACAAACATTTTAAATCTGATTCTTGCCAAGTAGCACTTGGAGGGAGAGGGGTTTGGGGTTTTTTTGATTCTCTAGTTCTTTGGTTCCTCTAGGGGAAAAATGAGGCCTTGTTAATAACACACCTGTTTGTTTCTTTTAGGGAAAGGAGGGAAGAGGTGAGAAAAAAGAGTAATACGGAAGTAAAGTAGTTTTACTCTTTCCACACATAATAAAGAAATAGTGCGCACATCGTTAGAAATATATGTATTAAACATTGGATGTAATGTTCAGAGAGGGAGAAGCTTTTGTAACAATCCTTTGTTCTGAAAGCTTTCCCGTATATTAATATTTGTGTGGATGGTGACAGTGCGAACACCAGACCCTGTGGTCACACATGCTAACTGACACTTTTACTGCAGTTTAGGCCAGATGCATATGGGCACGAGCTACTTCTAAGGGCAGAATTTGTGGATATATGCTCCTTTATACGAGTGAATATCCTATTTCTGGATGTAGTCCTCACGAAGTTGCTATCTGTTAATTACCGAACAGGAGCCCTCTTCCTTACCAGGCAACGTTGTAAGTTCAGATGCTGCAGAGAGCTGACGAGAGAGAGACGGGCTGAGTGTGACAGCTTGCTGGAGGGTTGGGACTGAAGACTGCTTTGCACCAGACCAGCTTCTCTGCACTACTTTGTATGGAGAGATTCAGTCATTTCCACCCGAAGCAGTGAAATAAAAAGCTCAGTCAGCCATTTCATCTTGAGATACCCTGCCCTCCAAAACAAATATTAAAAACAAAATGTAGGGTGTTTTGGCCCATCCGTATCCCACTAATTTCCACTGATTAAGTTGATGCTTGTAATTGGGATCTAGACAGGCCATGTTTTGCAAAATATAGGTGTATTTTTTAATTTCAGTAGGGGACATTACAAGATCTATATAGTCCCTTTAGTATTTTGTTTACCCCAACAACTGCTTGGGAAGGAAAAAGTGTGTTTAGTTTATGTTTGTCCTATATTCAGTTTTAATATCTAATGTTTAAATGAAGGAGAGTTGATCTTTATTCTTAATGATTCATGCTGCCTCAAAGCACAGTGGTTTCTAGTTGTGTGCTGCCTTTCCCACTGGGGGATGCAAACAAAAGAACAATAATTTCAGACTCCTCCTTCAGTTTCCAAGAGAACCTTAGCTGCTCAGGGATAGCTTTGAATTTTAAAAGCATTTTTCTTCCAAATTATGTATTGATTGCACACAAAATAGCAGTGCTGTAATATGCAATTTAGAACAAATGCATGATGGTGCTCATTTGCTTTTAACGCTGCTTTTTCCAACAGAAAAACAAAAAGTGGATTCTGTTCCCATAAACGAGTCTTGCAAAATCCTTACAAACATTTATTAGTCTAGACACAAAATATTCTCACCCGGCCTCAGCTTGATGATGGCAAAAAAAAAAAAACTAATATTGTACTTGGTTGTCAAAAAAGGGAAAGGGGGGAAAAAAAAAAGCTTGCCCCAGGCTAGTAAACCAGTAACATTTTGCTGGGGCTGCCTACAACAACAGATGCATTTTATTCCCATGGGGTTTCCAGGCCTGCCTGTTCTCTTATGCTAAACTTGGACACTCTCATAAACATTCTGAGTACCACACCCCAGTTGTATCCTGGGCTCTTCTAATCTGGTTGGTTTTAGAATGGCACTAGACATGTTCATCTTGCCTCTCCTTACCAATCTTTGTATTCCCCTGTATCTCCCTAGATATCATTTAACTAATGCATTAATTCAAAAACAATCCTAATATATGGGAATTGGAATAATTGATAGAAATCAAAATGGTTTAAAATGGGTAATTTAATCACAGTTTAAATCTTTTTGGAACCTTGTTTTAAATTATTTCTTCTAATCCTGATTTGCATTTGTGCTTTTGATAACTTTCATAAACGGTGAATTATTCTCATTGTTTGATATCAAGCTAAATTTTGTTTTGTAAAGGGATAAATTATATCAGTGTTTATCAGTCCTTTGTCTCAACATACACTCAATCGGTGTATATTTTTAAATTTTTGTCCTTAGAAAATAGTGAATTATGCATATCTTGTTTTTCAAATAGTGATTAGTTCCAGTTATTCCCAATTTATGTCAAACTGCATTTGGTTGAAAATTAAAATTTAATTAAAAATTCCCCTACACATCATAACATGTCTGTGTTATTAATTAAACTACTGTAAATATGTAGAATATCTAAGAATACATTTATTCAAGCATGTCTGTGGTTTTTTTTAAACCTATGGATTTATGAGACAAAGTATGATATTTTTTATACTTATTACATTAAATGTATTGTTTCTGTGATGACACACCCATGTCTTTTAAGACATGGCACAGCTCATGCTCGAACCTGAATTGGAGATCTTAAACAGAAAACAACCTGTCCAGCTTTTTCAGCTTTGAGGCAGGACACTTCTGTCGTTCAGAAAATAATTCGTATCTTCTCTCAGTGCAGATGTCTGCAAAGAGAATGTTTGTCTATAAGGTTAGTCATTGACTGCCACTAATTCAGTGTTTTCACTAAGAATTTCCAAGTTCGTTAACTAAGACAACTTTCTTCTAAAAAAATATAATTATGTGAACTAAACCTGTCCGTTTTAATGCTGATTTTTTTTCACAGTGCTTTTATCCATTTAATAAAAACTTAATCTGTTTATAGTTAGAACAGTAGTTCAGGCAGTCATTGGTGCTCTTAATAAGGATGACTGGTTTAATGTTGGTAAATTAGGTAGGTGTTACTCATATGATGGAATGTGTTCAGTGTGTTCTTGAAACATTAATGTAAATTAGCGAAGTGTTTCTGACTAAAACTGATTCTGATTTTCCTACTGTAAATAATAGGAGGTTTAAAAGTAATACTGATGCTTCTTGTCTTTCCCCCTGACTCTGATGGTATACTGTTTTGTGCTGTGTAATTTTTTTTAGACTTTTCTGTTGCTTCTTAAATGTGTTTTTATCAACACATACGATATTTTTAAATAAAATTCAACTGCCCATTCTCATTTAAATCAGTGAGAGTATGATTTTGACCCTAGGATATTTATACAGGTTTAAACTACCTGTGTATTTTGAAACAGAACTCATCCAATTTTTTATGGTGTTTAATGCAAAAAATAAGAAAGCAGACCCACAGCTATTAATTCGAAGCACAGTGTTTTAGTTAACTACATACTTGTGACTTATATCCTGTTGTGCTGATTTTCCACCATGACACTAGTACATGAGAGACAAAAAGTGAAACTGGATAGTGTGTTTTCAGTAATCCTTTCTCTTACTTCCCTGCCAGGACTGAACATTGGAGGTTTGTGTTTCTCCTGCAAGAGCTGCTCACATGACAGGCAGCTCCAGCAGAACAGGGCAAAAGGTGCAGCTTGTGGCTTGCTTCGGCCAGTGGCTCCCAAACTGGGGGTTGCTGTCTCCACCAGGGCTCTGAGCAGCTAGGAGAGGGATCACGTGTCTGGTTGAGAGTAAGTCACAGAGGTGAGGTTCACAAAGTTTGGGGTGTCAGCCTGGATAACAGTTGAGCAGGGAACCAGTCTGGTGAAAGACTTGATGGTTCTTGCTGAGTTACTTTGCGGCTGCATCAAAGGCCTTCATTTAGGTGGGCCAGGAGCAGTGTGGGACAGCATCAGGCTCCGGCTGGGCTTCTAGTCTAGCAGCGCTGGTGCAGTAGAACATGTTAAACACGGTAACTGCAAACCTCCTGCTCCCTGTGCCATGGGCTGAATTAACTTGTTCTGGTCTGCTGGCTCTTCAAGACGCTTCAGTATTCCGTGGTAACTTGAGTACACAGTCATCTCTCTGACTTCGACGAGTGACCGTATTTTGAGATTCAGCTTTTTATTCTGTATGTTATACTTGGAAGGCTCTATAGTCCCCTGTCTTTTACCTTTTTTTTTGTCACTGGGCTGATTGGCACTAAACAGTGTTTGTCCGCTCTGTGAATGCATGATGGTGGGGGTGGAGAGGGGGGATCAGTTGTTGTTGCACACAGAATGAGACATTATCTCCCACAGAAATCAGCGGGAGCATCTAAGGAGTACAGCACAGTACTCAGCAGGGGAGTGCAGTCAGGTCACTGTTGCAAATAAAAGTGCTTTGCCTTTTGCAAAGGTTAACTTGGTACGCAGTGGTATTTTACTGGATGGTTGAGACATGCAGAGAGTGTTTATGCAGGCAGCTTGGGCTACCCTCCTTCCTTTTAGTTTTAAGCTGAAACATCCCAAAATCCTGGGGAGAAAAATTAGAGTAGAAGGGACTTCTGGAGATGATTTAGTCCAGCTTCCTGTTTAAAGCAGTTAACTGCAAAGATAGATAGGGTTGTTCAGGGTCTCACCAAGTTTTGAAAACTTCCAAGGATGGGAATTCCTTAAAAGTTCCCAGCAGATCTCCACAACCTCTCCAGGCAACTGCTTGCACTCCCTTGCCAATGCTGGGATGCTGTTACTTTACCATCACCATGCCCCAAAAGTGATGTTGCTCTGTAACAGACCAAGATGATGTTGGTGTGGCAGGTAAATCTGAGATAGCTCGGCAGTCTCACCCTGGCCCTGGCAGTAATTTACTGCTGCACTGGGAATACTTGCATTTAATGTCAGTGACCAAGTACTCTGAATAAAGAGAGGGAAACTTAAGTGTTGTATTTATGTTGTGAAAGTGCTGCTGCGTGACCCGTGTTGCTTGGATCAGGTCAGAGGATAACATCCTGAAGAACTTCTGTAAGATCAGCTGTCCTTACAAACCTGAACACAATTTTTTTCCTGTATGGAGGAGCCTGTAAGTAGGGATGAGGTGAATTCTTGGTTTTGTCTGTCCTTTATTTATGTGATTCAGTTTACAGTTGTAAAGCTGTTGTATGACACTGGAAGCATTCTGGACCCACATTAAAAAAAATAAATAAATAAAACCAAAAGCTTTTAAAATACCAGCTCTGAAGTCACATTTTTTTATTTCCTAAGTGGAAAAGCAAATCACGTGGCAAAGAAAATAAAGGGCTTTTTATGCACTGCATTCCCTAACCTTCTCCCAAAGTAGTAGCAGACCTAAGAGGCTGGAGGAGGCTTTAAGGAGGGCATGGGGGTGGGAAGCAGGTGGGTCTGGGGCATGCAGAAGAGGTTCTGAGGAAGCACATGTGAGCAAAAGCCCATGGTGGCCTAAGTGGTAGAGGAGGCTCTAAAGAGTAGTTGCAGTCTTCATAATGTGCCTTGGAGTCTTCACCTTGACACACGCTAACCTAGGTCCATGCAACAGAACTGTAATTTTTTTTTTGCTTTTCAAGGTGACACTCTAAGTCCTTGCTTTTTCCTCATTCATAAAACACTGCCTCGTACAAACACTGGGTTTATACATTTGTTTCAAGTATTTTGGGATCCTTTGCAAGTTACTTAAATTATAGGTCTGTACCCTGGTATATGCAAGTCTGTGTGTACATGTGGAACATGTAGCAGTGCATGTTAGTGTCAGCTGGTCAGTCCCCTTTAAGTTCTTGTTTTCTGTTTCTTAAGATCGTTGAAATGAGAATTTCTCACACATTGTTTCTGTTTGGAGGCTGCTTTTGTCCTCTGTTCATTGAGTTTTGGGGGAACATTCAGCTGTTTCAAGAGCAAAATTAACAGAGTCAATCTCAGTGTAAAAGCCGTGTCATCTTTCTTTTTGTAAGCAGCTCTGTGCCTCAGGGATTTGACATAGGAACTTGAAATTTGGCAAGCATCTAGCCCTGAGGTCTGAGAAATGCATTCCACTGTTAAAAAAAAAAAAATTAAAAAAAATTGGCAGAATTATGAGTCATAATGTATCACCACCTTTTTGTGTCCATGGTAGAATTTGCGGAATGTTTGGTTACCTGCTCTCGATCACGCTTTTATGCCTGTCGTGCACACTTGCAGGCTGCTTTAAACCACCTGTATTAAAAGGATTCTCTTCCTCCAGCTGTGTAGGTTATTGTACTGGCACGCATCAACATGGTCCTTAAGCTGCTGCTGCTGCTGCTTGTGCTCCTGCAAATGCCACTGGCCTAGCAGGAGGTATAAAAGTTTTGGGAGCTGGTAAACCCTGAGACCTAGTCCCACTTGTTTAAGCTCCCAGTACTGTAAACTGATGTTGAGAGGATGGCATTTCGCTACGGTGACAGGCAAATATTAACGAAAGCAGATAGCAGCCGATTTGAAATCTGGTTTCCAATGTGATGAGGGCGCATGCGGTTAGTTGCAATCAGTGGAGGAGGGGGAGAGGAGAGGGAGACAATCTGTGCTGAGCTGTGTCACCTCTAAAAGCGCGGGGGTTCCTGCAGAGCACGAGGGATGATTAGAGAATGAGTCGGGCTATCTAGCAGAGGAGACCATCTGTAGGACTGCTGCTTTGGTCTCTGAAGAAGCTGGAAGGTGTCTGGGGACACAAACTCTGGGAAGTAAAAGGAAGGTCTGTACTTCCAGCACTAGACTAGGGCCTGGGAAAATGAAGGTCTCTAGAAATTTCTTATCTGGGGAAAAAAAAAGTATATTCAAGTCAAAAGGAACATTTTGTGAAATCGTGTCTCCACCAGATTGTTTCATTTTAAAGAATGAAATCCCAAGAGAATAGAACCTTTTATTTTGATGTTTTAAGGAAAAGCTTCTTTTATAAACAATTTTTTAAATTAATTTTTTTTACTGTTTGTCTTTTTAAAAGTCCATATGAAACATTGTGGAGGTTGAATTAAATGTTTATTCAACCCAAAACGCATTTTAAAATCTTTTGAGGTCAATAATTTGTTTATTCCTGCTTTCCTTTTTCTATGTAACAGCACAGCAAGCAAAACAAAACAGAGCTGTAACTATGCAAAAAAAAAATCATCCCTAACTCTGCTGCCATTTTATTTGGTATGATAAGCATTTACTAAGTCTGATGCTCATTTTCAGGAATAATCATGCAGGGATGTCTGATGTTAAAAGTACTGAGTGCTCACAATTTGAATTGAACACTTTAGAGGTAAAAAAAAAAAAAAAGACCTGCCTGTGTGAGGTTTGGCTGCCAAGGTGACCTGATCACATAGAAAATAATGCTTATGCAACTGAGGAGCAGAAACACACACCATGTATGTTAAAGGTACTTCTTTGTCAGTGCGCCCGTGATTGTTAAGTACTTGTCATGCTCGGTGAGTAGCTTCTATATGATCAGACAAAAAAATGGTTATGGCTTTGTGCGTCAAAAGCAGTGGCACAAGTTACTGCGCTCACTGTAGAGGTACCTGGGGGGTATTTTGTGATAAGAGAAAGATAACCAGGTCACTTCGTGCTCACTTCTGGCCTGAAATTCTGAGGTGTATTTTGATGGAACCTGCTCGTTACCCATGAAAACCGGTGGGGATAGGAGGTAACGAAGAAGGTCTAGTTGCGTGTCCTGTGGCAGACTCCTTTCAGCCTCCGGGAGGCTTCCTGTCGGCTTCCCAGTGCTCCAGCCCAGATCTGGCTTTGGCATACCCTGAAGCTGTGTGTGGGCAGGCAGCACAGTAGCTTGTGGTACATGCCTCCCTCGTTACGAATGGTAATGGGGCAAGGACCCTAAGCCTGTCCTTATCTTTGTAGCACACGTGATTCAGTTTGATAAATTTTGCTCCGATGTTGAATTGGAACCAAATCTCATTTTAAAACGGGAATTAAATATAAATGTTGCAGGGTTTAGATAGAGAGTTGGCTTTATTTTGGAGCCATAAGCAGTAATGCCCTCTCAGCTTTGCAGATAATGAACAACTGAAGAAAATGGCACTATAAAACTGAGCCCTTCACCTTTCTGTCTGGGAGGCGGCTCAGAACAGAGCAGATTAGCCTATGATGAGCTCTGTGCAGAATAGTGTTTGATGTGGATACATCTACTCTGAATACATGGTAATGGTTAGAAGGAGGCTAAACAAAGGATCGACAATTGCATATTGTCATGGGTTAATGAGAAGCTGTAAGAAGACAAAACGTTTTCTGTGTTGAGAGAGCTGGTAGGCAATTTATAATCTAGGTGATGTTAAAAGTTAGGAGCAGTTTCTATTGCTTCACCTTCTCCTGATCCACCCAGTTTGTGCATATTCTTAAAATCATATTATTTGGGTCTTGAGTTTTTGTTGGCATGCTTCTCCTGCAAGCTGGATGGAAGTGGTGCACAGCAAGCAGGGAGAAATGCCTTTTCATAAAGCATACAACCTGAATACACAGTGAACGCTTTCTGTAAACTCATGTATTTTCGTGCTGTATCAGCTGCTCCTATTGGGGGAGGGAAGGAAGGGGTGGGTAAAAAAATCTGTTCTAGAAACAGGTTCTTCTACATGTATCTTCTGCTGTCAACCCTTTGTCTTTTCCTTCTCAAATTATAATCAAAGGTGCAGAAGGTTTCTGCCTGCATCTAGAAAATATTTGTATAAATCTTTATCCAAATCTGCTATAGAGACAACTTTAAATGTTGAATTCCGCTTGGGAGAATAAATCTGTCTTAATATAATAGTTAATGAGTTGGGATTGTTAACTGTTTATGGTCTGTTTCTGAAGAGCAGTGTCCTGAGCCATTGCGTGCTCAAAGATAAAATAGAAGATCCTGGACCTTCAAAAAAGTGCGCCTGCATTTTACTTTTTATGTTCCTAGAAAAATGTTTGTTTCATGGTCTGGTTTTGCTGGGAATGTCAATTGTATGAAAATCTGAGGTAAAATTACAGAAGGAGATTTCAGTGATGGATGTCTTGAGAGATTACGAGTGCAACTAATTGAAAGTTTTTCTCCAGATTCTTTCATTGAAAAATGCTGCTTTTGACATAAAGCAAACACCTGGAATATTCGTTACAAACCAAATTGCACAATATAATTTCATTAATAACAGTGAGGGTTAAAAATACAGTCCAGATAAAACCAGAAAATCTTAAATGATATTGGCATGTATCAACCCTAAAGTATGTAGGGAACAAGCCAACTCTGAACCATTGGTGATGATCTTCAGGAACACATGGAGGATGTGGGGAGGTCTCAGAGGACTTTGGACAGGCAGATGTAGCACCTAGTCTTAACTGGGGAGGAGAACGCATAAGCAATCACAGATTGGTTAATAGGATCTTCATTCACAGGATGATACAGGAAGAATTTACTGAAAGTCAGTTTGTAAGAACCTAGAGGGTGGTAACAAGGTTCTCAGAAAGGTGGATTTGTCAAAACTAGACTATGTCAAGCCAATCTGATTTCATTTTTTGCTGGAGTAATTGGCCTACTGGAACGGGATGTGGCAAACTGTACTGAAGTCAAGATACACGGCAAGGTCCCACACGGCGTTTCTGTAAGCAGTACAGAAGAGGTGTTTTAGAGGAACTGAAGTAAAAGGGTGATGTGTAATTAGTTTGATAAACTAGTTGAGTATGAGTTTTCATAATCCCCTGGTAAACTGAGAGAACATGTCAAGCAGGGTGCTAGAAATGGAATAATCCCATTAACACCAAGGAGAAGCGAACAGAGGTTTCTGTAAAGTCTGTGAGGGAAGAAGGCTGGGAAGGGTTGCAACCATCTTGCTTTGTGGAGGTTTTAGTGAGTGCTGTTGTAGCTCTTCAAAGCCCTGAATTAAACAGGGTTTTGAAGTCACAACATCCTTTTATAAAAAAGTTACGTAGTGTAGTCAGAAGAGCGTAGGAGCAGCTTGTTTTCTCTGAGACCGCTCACATGAAAGAACAGTGTTGCTCAGTTGGTAAACAGTGGAGGGACAAGAAAGATAATCTGTGTGTGCACCATGAGCAAAACTGAACCACAGCAAACAGATGTGATACAGAGATTTAGCTAAAAGGCTGCAGGTGATGCACTTGCACATGGACCTGTAGGCTTACAGGCACTGTGAACGCAATTACATGGGTTATTTGGTATATGAGTGGACTGGAAAAAAACACTTACTGATTTGTTGGACGGGTTTCCCATTTTGTTTATTATCTCCAGCCTTATCTCAAGAATGCTTCAACTGCATGTCAGGTCAAATGTTGCTTTCGCTTGTGCTCTGTGCCATCCCAGAACAGGACCCTCTGCACGTCCTTATGCTCACTCAAGTTGCCCTGTGTATAGATCTTAAGTGCTGCGCTAGGGATGAGGCACTGCAGAGTACCACAGTCACTGCTCAAACTGCAGCTTCAGTCAGCAAAACTAGCTGTTAAGTAGCTTTTGAAAATGGGCGTTTCTGGCATTTCTGAAATTTTACTCAAGATCCCAGCAAGATTAGGTAATACCACCCAGCTCTTCCCCAAGAGCATTGCTCAACATTGAGTCTTGGCAGTTGTCTTTCTTTTGTGAAGAGCCCTCTAGTCCCACAGAGAAGCAGTATGGTTGATAATGCTCTACCTCTCATCCCTCAGGACACCAAGACAAATGGATTCATCTAGCTTTGCTTCATGATTCTCTCACTGCAAAGATAAATGAGATGGCTTGCAATACGTACTTTGTATATATATTAAAATAATCATCTTTTACGCTTCTGTGCAGTTGTACAGACTGCCAGCATTAGCTTGTGGAAGAAGGGTATCTTTCAACTCCAGTACTATTAAATAATTGTCATCCTGGAATGATGAGTACCCAAGATTTATTGAGCATTGTCAGTGTCCTTAATGTCATGTAGCCGTATCCTTGGCATAAAAAAGCCTATCATGTCAGGCTGTCTACTTTGGATGTAGACACAGAAGTAGTGCAGAGAGTGACTGTTAAAAACATTTGGGGAGGATTTTTATGAAAAAGTGAGGTGAGGCACACAGCTTCAAAAACAGAGCTTGTGGAGCAGCACTGGGTGGCGACCATGGATGAACACTTTTGTCTTTTGCGTAAAGAAAAAATGTGAAGCTAAGAATTGTTCTTCCTATCCGCAGCCTCTGCCCTCCCATAACCAAAAAGAAAGAATCATATTATCATATGGTGAAAAACAGTATTTCTTGTCCCCCTTCTCATTTCTTGTAACTGCCTTTCTTCTGTTTACACTGTTCTTTTTCCTTTAAGACTTTGTTGTGAACAAAGCTGGCCTTCTGGTTTTAGCCTGTGCTGTAGTTTGACATACTGTTCCCTTTCTAAACCTTCTCCAACAGCTACTGAGTATTCTCCTTGAACGTGAGCATGGCCACACTTTGGGAAGTAGATGATGTTCCACTGTCTGAAAATTAATGTACCTATGGGATTTTTGGTATGAGAAATCAGTGTCTGATTTTATTTCAAGAAAAGAACTATTGCAGAGTTTATAAGCCTCTGCAGAAGTTTGTGCATCATTTCCAGCAGACTAGTTGTGATTCCTGTGGGATAAAACTCACTCCAGTAGATGCTATTTAAGATTATACTTATTCTCTGAATTTCTGTAGGCCTCAGTTTTTTGGGGCGGTACTTCAGTTTTTCTTAGAAATTGACAAGGAATTCTGAACAGAAAATACATAATTTTGTTTGGCTTCTGCTTGCTTTATCAGTCTTTAATGCTTTTTTCTCTCTGGTACAGTTCATACAATCAATCATGTCCCTGTTAAAGCAGAGAGGCATGAAAACAGATTTCAGTTAATTGCCATGTGCTTGCAATCAACTTTTATTGGTTTGGGATTGAACTTCAAGTGGAGAGTGACATTTGGGGAGCTAGGAACAAAGGATAGTCATCCTTTGTCTGTCAGAGTGCTTTAAAAAGACATTGTGTTGCCCGTTTTCAGACTGGGGAGAAAGGCTCTGCACATGCTCATGCTTGCATATATCAAGCGTGGTCAGTAAGTCGAGAGAGGTTCTCCTCCCCCTCTACTCTGCCCTGGTGAGACCGCATCTGGAATATTGTGTCCAGTTCTGGGCCCCTCAGTTCAAGAGGGACAGGGAACTGCTGGAGAGAGTCCAGCGCAGAGCCACAAAGATGATGAAGGGAATGGAGCATCTCCCTGATGAGGAAAGGCTGAGGGAGCTGGGTCTCCGTAGCCTGGAAAAGAGGAGACTGAGGGGTGACCTAATCAATGTTTATAAATATGTAAAGGGTGAGTGTCAGGAGGATGGAGCCAGGCTCTTCTCTGTGACATCTAGTGATAGGACAAGGGGCAATGGGTTCAAGCTGGAACATAGGAGGTTCCACTTGAATATGAGAAAAAACTTCTTCACGGTGAGGGTGACAGAGCACTGGAACAGGCTGCCCAGAGAGGTTGTGGAGTCTCCTTCTCTGGAGACATTCAAAGCCCGCCTGGATGCGTTCCTGTGTGATCTGATCTAGGTGTTCCTGCGCCGGCAGGGGGATTGGACTAGATGATCTTTCGAGGGCCCTTCCAATCTCTAACATTCTGTGATTCTGTGATGTGATATAATAGAATAGAAAAACACTAAGCCTGCATTTCCTGGACCCTTCATAACCTCTGACACGAAAGACATGACAGAGTCAGTAGTGGAAATGTCATACCAGGGTTGAGCTTGTGATAGGAAGGACTTGAGCTCACTGGGCAGTCGAGAGAAGTTGTCATAGTTTAGACAAAGTAGTCCAAAAGCAAGACTGCAAAAATTACATAGGACAATTGACCTCAGCATTGTGCCAGGAAAAAGGTTTCTGGAGAAAGGGAAACAGTCAGAAGTTACCTGTGTTACACCATGCTGTGTTTTATGCCTTTCACTGCATTAACATGAACTAAAACAAATTTCAGCCTGTAATAAGTGGATTGGATTTTGCCTTTCTTAATTTAGCTTTGAGTATCTCTTTTTGGAATGGGTCTGCTGGTTTCAGGGGATGAATAGTGACAGATTGAACCCCAAAGGACTGAATTACATGAAGCCAAAATATGTAGCAGAATAGAAGTTACTCTCTAAATTGAACTAATTCCACTGTTTCTTCTTTGCTACAGGTGGTGGATGTGGACTTTAAAACAGTGTGTCTCAACATTTCATCCTCAACTATCTATTTTTAATCTGATTGCACTACAAAAGAAAAGCTGCTAATGGGATAAATGTTGAGACTTTACAAGAACTGACTTGAAGTACCGAAAGCCATTATTATTAATCAAGAAGAGCTTGAAGCTAAGTCTGTATCTGACCAGTCAGTATCATTTTCACATAACAGGCATGGCAAGTAAACGAAAATCAACAACACCGTGCATGGTTTTAGCCAACGAGCAGGATCCGGATCTAGAAATGGTATCAGACTTGGAGGAAGGACCACCTGTACTCGCGCCAGCAGATAACCCTCCAGCAGAGAGTGTAACAAGTGATGAGGATGCTAATGAGTATGTGGATTCAGACAATCAGAAGAATGCAAATAAAGTCGAAGGTGGTTATGAGTGTAAATACTGTACTTTTCAAACTCCCGATCTCAATATGTTTACTTTTCATGTGGATTCAGAACATCCCAATGTAGTATTAAATTCATCCTACGTTTGTGTAGAATGCAATTTCCTTACCAAAAGATACGATGCTCTCTCAGAACATAATTTGAAATACCACCCTGGAGAGGAGAATTTTAAATTGACCATGGTGAAACGTAATAATCAGACAATCTTCGAACAAACAGTAAACGACCTCACTTTTGATGGGAGTTTTGTGAGAGAAGAAAACGCTGAACAGGCTGACTCTTCTGAGGTCCCCTCATCAGGGATCTCAATTAGCAAAACTCCTATTATGAAAATGATGAAAAACAAAACCGAGACTAAACGTATTGCTGTTTTCCACAATGTAGTTGATGACATTCCTGGTGAAGAAAAGAGAACTGAAAATGAGCCAAACTCTGAAGAAGTAGTAGAAAACCCTCCGCCAGCAGTTTCTGAGTCAAAAGCAAGCCATTCCGTTGTTTGCAGTGCCGCAGATGTGGCTAGTGCGGTAGTGACTCCAGCTCCAGTGCTTCAGCCTGGGGTGGCACAGGTTATAACAGCTGTTACAGCTCCACAGAACTCAAACCTGATTCCAAAAGTCCTAATACCTGTAAATAGCATTCCAGCCTATAATACTGCCTTGGATAACAATCCTCTTTTGCTCAACACCTACAACAAATTCCCATATCCAACCATGTCAGAAATCACTGTTCTTTCCACTCAAGCTAAGTACACAGAAGAACAGATTAAAATATGGTTTTCTGCTCAGCGTCTGAAACATGGTGTGAGCTGGACGCCAGAGGAAGTGGAGGAAGCAAGGAGGAAACAATTTAATGGCACGGTGCATACTGTGCCACAGACAATTACCGTTATTCCTGCACACATTTCTGCCGCTAGCAATGGTTTACCTTCAATTTTACAGACATGCCAAATAGTTGGTCAGCCAGGACTTGTTCTTACTCAAGTTGCAGGTGCAAATACGTTACCAGTAACAGCTCCAATAGCTTTGACTGTAGCGGGTGTCCCAAACCAAACACAGTTACAGAAGAGTCAGATTCACACTGCTCAGCCTGTTGCAGAAACCAAACAAGTAGCTGCCGTTCCAGCCCCTCAGCCTATCAAAAATGAATCTGTGCTGATGAATCCCGACTCCTTTGGCATCCGAGCAAAAAAAACAAAGGAGCAACTGGCAGAATTGAAAGTCAGCTACCTTAAAAATCAGTTTCCTCAAGATTCAGAAATTGTTAGACTTATGAAAATAACAGGCCTGACTAAAGGAGAGATCAAAAAGTGGTTCAGCGATACACGCTACAATCAGAGAAACTCGAAGAATAATCATGGGATTAATCTCAACAATGATTCATGTGCCACCATTGTTATTGATTCAAGTGATGAAATGAATGAGTCCCCAACAGGGGTCACTCCACAGAGTAAGTCCTCATGGAGCACTTTTCCTGATTTCACCCCACAGAAGTTCAAAGAGAAGACTGCTGAACAGCTACAAGTCCTCCAAGCAAGCTTTCTTAATAACCCTGTCCTTACTGATGAAGAGATGAATAGGTTAAGAGCCCAAACCAAACTGACTAGGAGAGAGATTGATGCCTGGTTTACAGAAAGAAGGAAATCAAATGTCTTAAAGGAAGAGGGAGCTGACTTGAATGAGAGCAATGCTGGCAGCTCCAAAGAAGAGGCTGGAGAAACATCTGTGGGAGATGGAGCAGCAGGAGCAAAATCAGGGTGTTCCACTTCAAGCAAAATAAGCAAAAAATCACCAGAGCAGTTGCACATGCTTAAAAGTTCCTTTGTCCGTACTCAGTGGCCATCTCCACAAGAATATGACAAACTGGCAGAAGAAACTGGGCTCCCAAGATCAGAAATTGTGAGCTGGTTTGGAGATACTCGCTATGCCTGGAAAAATGGTGGATTAAAATGGTATTATTATTACCAGAGCGCCAGTGCAAACAGTCTGAATGGCCAAGGCTTTGCGAGGAAGAGAGGGAGAGGAAGACCAAAAGGGAGGGGGAGGGGGAGGCCTCGGGGGCGGCCTCGGGGAAGCAAGAGGTTAAATTGCTGGGACAGAGGTATGTCTGTCATAAAATTCAAAACTGGAACAGCGATCCTGAAGGACTACTATATGAAGCACAAATTTCTTAATGAGCAAGACCTCGATGAACTGGTAGCCAAATCTCACATGGGGTATGAGCAGGTCAGAGAGTGGTTTGCAGAAAGGCAGAGGAGATTAGAACTTGGGATAGAGCTGTTTGATGAGAACGAGGAGGAAGATGAAATGCTGGAAGATCAAGAAGACGAGGAAGAAACAGATGATAGTGATACTTGGGAACCCCCCCGACATGTTAAGCGTAAACTTTCAAAATCAGATTGATGTGCAATTTGGGATTTGGAGGCCAAAAACCTATGAATTAGGTTTGATGTTGTGATGAAGAGCCAACTGATTTTTCATGGCCTTCAGTTCAGCAAGCACATACTTAGCATCTTCCTTCCACCCAGAAGAACATGGGCAAGATGCTACCTGTGCAGGCAACAACTCTTTGCTTCCTTGCTACAAGAGATGGACATCCTCAGGCCTAGCCTAGGATATGGCGTTATAAATCAGATCCAGTCCAGCTCCTCTTCCGCATTACTGATGGGAAGGTTCATGTTCATCATTTACATGACTGCTTCTCAATATTTAATTGCCTTATGTTGTTTAATTCCAAAAAAACACAGACACATTTTTTCATTGATGTAGGAGACCATTGCCTGCTCATGAAGGAGGAAAACATAAAGACCTAAGATGTCTTTTTGCAAACATCGCTTCACCTGAAAGGTTTCAAGGCCTGGGTTTATTTCTTAAGGAAAGAGTTCAAAACAAAAGAGAAGGGGAAAAGTGTGACAAAGGAATCAGTGAGCCTAGGGGTGAGGATTGCTTGGTTTAAGAAAATGAGGTGATATTGGCATCTTTTGCGTATCTTCAGAGTGTTTGGGGTTTACAGAAATTCTGCTGAAATGTTCCTTGTTGATAATTACGAGCTAACTGAATGAGTCTAATGCTAGAAGATGCTTTTTGTTACATTTAATCAGTGTATCCTACATCAATTTAATTTAAATGCCTGACAGACTTGATGCATTTGATAGTAACCTTAATTTTTAGCTTATGCATTCTTTCCTTTGTTGGAAATGGTAAGAAAAGTGTGTATATTTCTAGCTGAAAATAATAATTTCTTGAAATCTTACACTGAATTTTAAGGTAAACGTGAGGCGGAAACTGGCTAAAAGTCACTCAGAGTTGTGTAGGGCTTTGGAAGAATATACAGATACAGAGACAAAAAGCGTATTTGGGTGCTAGTAAGAAAGGTTTTCAAGTAAGTTGTGGCAATGACATTGTTTAATTCTCAAACAAAATGAAGTTATATGGCTTTTAGATGCTTAGGAATGATAAACATGCTAGTGTTTAATTGTTCTTCAGCGATAGCCCAGCTGAATGATTTGTGTGCAAGTTAACTTCAGTTCATCCTATTGGATTGAGCTCGCCACTATGTTGATTGTTCTTAGGGCTGCTGGGTGAACGCACTTATTTTTAGTGGTGGTTTGATCTACCTGAACGGAACTCCAGAAATAGTTTAATCTGATTCAAAACATCTACATTTTGAGTAAGTGTCTTTAAAACTGGGGGGG
>NW_010104795.1:0-13413 GCF_000699245.1 Pterocles gutturalis | reverse complement strand
TTTAAGACATTGAAATCATAGTAGAGTTTGAATTACCAACTTAAAAACAACGGGACAAATTCATGGAAGTTATTTTAGGCAGATGTCTGGCATCCTAGAGAACTGGTACTCCGAGGAAGAGTAGTGTTCTTGCTACTGTCAGTCTGCATATATTAGGAATAAGTTACTTTATATTTAGATGTCAAAAGATGATGATGAATTGGTGCTGCTGTCACCAGCATTATCTGCTTTTACATTGGCACTAATGGAAAGGATACTAGCAAGCTCCTTTTGCACATCTGTCAGCACCTTCTCTGTAGGCTTCTGCGTCTGATGGCCAAAGAGAGAGGGATGAGTGTAGAGAAAATGTGTCCTAATATTTCCACATTTCCAAGAACCTCATCTGGAATTACTCTCTTCCTTCCTCGCTGTGATAACTGCCAAAGGGCCAAGGAAGTCCTTTTAGTCATGATTTTCTGAAGCAGAGGAGTCCGCGTTAGATCTGTTTTTCATACCTGATTGTGGGTGAAATCCAAGTCAAGCAAGAAAGGGAATAATGTCTGACAAAAAAAATATTGTTAACTCCCCTTCCTCTCTGGACGCTTGTGGCTGCCTTCTGCTCCCAGACTGAACAGGCTGCCTGAGCTGCAGCGTGAAAGCCATTTCCCAGAGCGGGCTCTTCTGACTCTTTGAGACTGCTGGGAGGAAAAAGGCAATGGCTTTTGGTGTGTGACACAAATTTGATTAAACAGTTCCCTGGCTTCCAAGACTCAAAATTGGTGAGGCACAAAGTGGCAAGGGGTGCTAGAGAGGACTAGCCAAGAATCCCTCAGTTTAACTTTGGGATTGGGGAGAAGCAAAACCGTGTTGTCAGCATATTTCGTTGAAGCGCTTATGACTCTGGATGTGAGGTGGTGTAAGAGCGATCAGGATCTGGCCTTTTCAGCGTTGACTGCTGTATGTCGTTGAGAGGTATTCTTGTTTGTCTCATAGTGGTGTGGATGAGGCTGTTGTAGATGCCAGCAGATATAAGAAAGACTTGTGTTAGCTTCAGGCTCCGCTGGGAATGCAGGGTCAAAAATCAGTGCTTGCTGAGTGGGAAAGGACAAAGCTAATAGAGAAAGAGATGCTATTTTTAAGTTTCCAAAAATATTAGAGCAAATCCTTCAAATCCTTGGGAATATGCCTCTAGCAAGCAAAATCTGGAGTTGCCTTAATCCTTAAGGTTGACCCAGAATTAATTTTCTTTAAAAAAAACCCCAAAACACCCATGCAACCTGTCCAAATAAACATCTCCATTTTTGTTAGCAGAGACAGCATTTAGGTTAGCATTAAATCCAACCTCCTTTAAAATATGGGAAAAAATAAAGATGAAAGTTAATTATATTATTAAACTGGGAAATTTTCCATTTTGGCAGTGTTCTGTTAAATAACACTCAGCTACAATGGTAGGCCTTAGCACATCTGGTCTGAAAAACACAGGAAGAGGAAATACATTGTTTATCAGACTAAATATAGTTGGATTGGATGTCTTCTTTCAGTAAAATGGTCAGAGATGGTTGCTGATAGATACAGGGCCAGATTTTCAGTTGCTGTAAATATTACAGTTCCATGTATTCCAGTAGTTATAATAGTATTTACAGCCCATTGAGGAACAACATCTCTTTGCAGAATATAAAATTTAAATTAAACCATGTGCTGTGGGTCGCTTAATGAGAGATGCAGAGTACCCACATTTCCTTTGGGCTACATGCATATTGTGAGCCTTTCAGTTGTGCCAAGGATGAAAAAAAATCTGGGTGGGTTCAGCCTGAAGACAGCAGTTGCATGCATTCATTGTTGTTCATAATCTGTCTGTTATTTCTGTTTGAACAGAGTCCATTAATTACTAGTTTATTTCATGTTTACAGCATGTGTATATTTGCACTGTATTGGGAGAGAGGGAAGCGCCTTCCGGAGGCTTCCCGCATCAGAACTGACAGAAGTGTTGGAAAGAGCTGTCGGCATGCTGGTCTGTGTTATCTGTGAATGGTGGTCATGGCTGGTGGGAACTCAAAGCTACTCATAGCAGTGGTTTAGCCCAGATTAATTTCATCCAACCTTAGGCTGCTGTGCTCCTTACTTAGGTGCCCAAGGCACACTTATAACCTGAGAGAAACAGAAGTGGAGGGGATATGGGGGATATGGTGCCTTCTCATCCTCTACCAGTTACATACAGGAAACTTCCTGAACTTAAGCACATCAGCAAGTGTCTTAAATTATGATGAATCTGAGCTGTGCTCATCAGCAGTGTGCCCCTGCAGCCTGGCTCCCTCTTGTAGCTTACACCCGGCAGGGTGTTTTGGAAACCACTTGGATTGAGCTATGTTGACAGTGGGGAGGAAGGGGGCAAGAAAGTACGTCTACCCTGGGGTGAGTGTCCATGTGCGGTTTTGTTGATCTCCCTGATTAGTGAAGAACTGTGTCTAGATGAGCTTGTGGTATGTTTTCTTTATTTCTGTGGAGCCTTACCTCTTAGGTTTGAGCTAGTTATGAGCCAGGCTTCAGTGATTGTCATTGACAGTGAGATGAAGAACCTCTTTGATCTTGCTCAGGTCTTAACCTCTAGGTAGCTGGTTGGTTCTTAGTCTTCATTGGGAGCACTGTTTCAGAATTCAGCTGTGAGCGTCCATTCCGTTAGAGCTAAGGTAGAGCTTTCCTCTTCATCTGCTGTTTCTGCCAGGAGTACCTGATCTGATGATGATAGTTACTGCTGTCTCTGGAATTCAGCTAACGAGAGAATAAAGGTAATCCTGTGCCAGAATGAAGAGCAGGAAGGGCTGAAAGAACGCAAGCAGTGTCAGAACCGGGTGAGGCATCCACCATCACTGGATTGTGCTGCTTCATGGCATGTTTTGCTCTTGCTTCTATATACAATGGAAGAGCATGGTTCCATCTTAAACAGTGCTGTTTTCCCAGTATCAACCTCTCAATGACCCCGAGGTTATTATTTGTTGGAAAAAGAAAGTCAGACCTATTCCTCCCTGGAGGTTTGAATGAACTAACAGAGTGCTGGCTTGTAAGAAGTAGAAAAAAGGGAAAATGCAGAAGCTTGAAGGCTCCTGACTTTTGCTTGCCCTGCAGAATTCACTTACCTAAAAGCTGAGAAGCAAAAGAAGTAGTACTCTTGCTGTGCTGACAGAGCAAGTAAAGCATTGCAATCACTCATTTTTAGCACATAGGAATCTCTCTTTTGTTTTGAAAGCAAAGGAGAATAAAGATACCTAGTACCTCATGATTAGAATTTAGTGGATTATCCCTAATACACAATAGTAAATGAGGCCATTCCCTTTTTTTAACCTTGTCCGCTAGTACCATTTTAAAAACTGTTTTATCATGACATTATATGCAATACGGTGTCTGGCTGTAGCTTTGATTATTGGGAAGAAAACTCGTCCACACATGACATGAAATTATTTTTGTAATGAATGATTTGCTGACTTTGGGCAAAAGCCTATTTTCTTCTTGCTTGCCAAGGAATGAGGCAGGCAAATGTACTTCCTTCTCCTCTGAAGAGCAGAGAAAGCATTTCTGGAGCTTATACAAAGTGATTCATGGCCTTATGCAGTCCCTATAGGCCAGAAAGCCTGAAGATGCAGACACACTCTTCTTCCTCCATTTCCCTCTGAAATGAGAGTACAGCAGTAACTCTGACAACTAGTCTCTGGCTGCTGAGTAACCAAGATGTCGTTGTTAAGGTGGGGAGCATGTTCCCTTTTGCACTTAATGGAGTACCGAGTATTCAGGCTGGATATCAGTGTATGCTTCTGTAAATATGCCAGTATCGATTTGCGTCCTCCACCTGAGTCCCGTACCTGTCTATATTCATATCTCCCAAGGAGAGAAGATAATCTTTAAGTTTCTGTAATATTAAATATCTCTGCCCTAACCTGAATGCACAAAAGTAGAGTGCAATGAAATATAGCTACTTTTTTGAATTAATTTATTTCTTCTTGGAAAATATTTTTGCCTACATTCAGTAGTAATGAAAAGATAATATCAATGATCAGAGAGTAGTAAAACTGTTGAGAGTTGTTCATAACGCCTGGGATGATTGTGTAAATTACAGATGGGAAAGGCTAGTATAGGGGTTGGTTCCCTGCACTGAACAGTTCTGGGTTACATCAGTATTCTCCATCAAGCATGTGATGTCTTAGGATAAATAGATTTACCAAGTAGGATGACACAAACTTATCAGGTCAAGTTACTTGAGGTTCGGTGATGTACTAAAATTCTGCAGGAAAAGATTTTAAAATGAAAGTTGTAACAGAAAGTGAAAACTCCTCTCAGTAGCTACTTACAAACACTCACTACTCAAATTTCTGTATTATTTTCCCACCTTTAAAAGGGGATGTTTTGACGCACAGGTGGGTTACAGCCAGTATTTTCAAGTTTAATGGTCTGAGCTTTTGGGGGTTTTCTCCTACGGTGAAGAGCATCTGCACTTTTTCAGTGGATAGTCATTGCAAAACCGACTTAGACACATTGTAAAATGTAGAGTGGAAACTGAGGATCCCATAGCACTTTTCATGAATTAAGCTGGGATTCGTCTCATTGCATGTTGATGTCTGCATTTGAGCAGGACACGGTGGCTAGTAAGTATACCCAACAAATGCAAGCCAGCTCGTCTTAAATACCTGGAGTTGGTCAGATGAACTGCACCCTAAACTCCATTGAGTGTTACACATGGCTTGCAGGCAGAGGCTGACACTCCAAACATCTGAAATTCAGCAAGATGGCTCTTCGCCTGGGAGCGTGCTGCTGGATTGCAGCTGGTCTTTGTGTTGTGGTTAGCAGTGGTACTTACCTCTGCTTCCAACCTGATGCTTGTTGGGAAGTCTGAGGCCTTTTCTCTGGTTTTTGTTTTTGGGGGTTTTTTTTCCTTTTTTTTTTTCTTTTATTCTAGAGCAGGTAGCACTACAGTGGTGGATACAGTAAGTGATCCTTGGTTATAATACTGTGGCATAAAAATGTTTTGGGGTTTCTCAAGTATTTGAGGTTACTATATGAACATTGGACTGTGCATAACTTAGAATGTGTTAAGACACGTAATATTTGTGTCTCAGTTGATGAAAGTATTTCCTTATGCTTATTCAATACTAGATACCCATCATGAAACTTTGCCTAAAGAATCTGCTAGAATGACAGAAGATTCAAGTCTTCACGTGTGATACGAAACAATCAACCACAAGAGCTCCATTATGATTTCAAAATGTTCCCCCGCCTCCAATTCCAGCTTACAGAAGTGTTTCCCATTTTGCATAGCTGACTATCTGCATCTATGCTTACAGTCTGTACAGAAATGCACTAAAATGAGTTGCCCTACCTGGGAAGGCTTTATATTGTATAGAAAATGTGGCACTGGGTACTGCTCTTCATGTGCACAGGAGAGTTAACAGATGTCGATCTCGTTTACAGAAATGATGGCGCTTTGCAATTTTCTATAATATATTGCAATATATTTAAATGTCCTGTTTGACATGTGAAATGAAATTAAGTTAATGCGTTGTTATGTATTTCAAGTATGAGGAAGATGATTCACTAACGACCAGCAAGGTTTTTAGAAGGTGTCCAGTATGTAGCCGTCTGTGTGATCTGTCTGGTGTATGTGATGTTAAAGGAAGCAACAATACTGTCACTGTTGAGAATGAAGAGTTTCTTTTGAATGATGCAATAGCTTACAGTGTCTTTCCTTTGTAGCTGCCCAGTGTGGTGAAGGGGAAGCAATTCTTGAAAAAGTTCAAGATAACTGGTTAACTGTGAATGGGCCTAATCTTTCGTGAAATCAAGAAAATTTTTGGACACACACAGGACTTGAATACTCAAAAGGATTGGAACTTAGTGTTGTGCCAAAGTTAAACTACTGCAGTTGGCAGAAGTTCTGCACTGTAAATAGAAGACTGATTAAAAGACAGCTTGTAAAAAAAAAATCAAATTTTAATACAGTATGTTTTTATTCTGATACATGATGGAAACATTCTGTTTCAGACCTTTTTTGAAGAGGCTTCAGTGACCACTAGATTTTGTCCTCATATATTTTGTTTGGCCTAATACTATATGTTCTAGTAAGATGGGCTTTATTGCCTGTGTTCTTTGATATGTGATTAAGCTTATAGCTTTGAGTGACCAAACATTTTACAGAGTAAAAGTTCTTAGCAACAGTATAAGGTAACTGATATTTCTGTGTCTTATTTATCAGGCTCTGCACAAACTTCGAAAGTTGTGCTGGACTTGTACAACTCATATATGGGAACGCAGCATACTTCTGGATGTTAGAAACCTAAGCCTTTGTGGCAGTATGGATCTTGTCTTTGGATTTATTTTTGTTATTTTTTTTGAGGCACAGAGACGAACGGATGCTGCTGTAAAATATTTGTAATATTGCCATTATTGCTTTCTGTAGCAATTATTGCTTTTGTTTCAACAGATAAAGAAAATAAATCAGAGATAGAAAAATCCTAAAAGATGCTGGTAGAAGAAAGGATCATATGGGAACTGCTGAAAATAAACTTTGTACCAAAAATTTGAAAACAGAAATAGTGGAATAAATGTTTCCTTACTGAGTGCTTGTGGTTTTAAGAGGTGGTGTGGAAACCAGGAACCGTGTCTGTATGAAAAAGTCACAAACCAGATCTTCTCAAATGTCTTTTTTCCTGTTAAACAAACTGAATTTTACCAATTCCTCAGATGCATTGAATTTGGAGAACTGGCTTGGCTGAACAGCCAGCGAGAGGTCAGCTTCACAGGCGAGTCAGTGCAGCTGTTTATTACTGAACTGTTCTGCTGTGTCAGCAGGCCAGCGACGTTCACGTGATTTTTCTCATTAAGACAGATGCTCTTTATTATTGCATTTAAATTGGGGTGGGAAGACCAGGGCAGAGTAGGAACCACCTCCCCGCTGAAGTCCCTGTCAGCTGGATATCACGCTTTGTGGCTGCTTCTAGCATGTGCCTTTTCCTCAGAGAAGAAGGGTCTGAGATGAGCACTCTGTTGAGCTCTGCATCTCTCTGGTGAGCCTGACTTGCCGTCACTCAGAGAAGCTCCCCGCCGGAGGCAGTGCTACTGTCTTGCATCGGCGTGACCCATCACACCCGTCTGCTGCAACTGGAGAGGCTTGAGACCCCGTCTCCTCTGCAGGACCCGGCATCGTGCCTACAGACCTATCCCCGCCTCAGAAAAAGATGGTTAAGGCAACAGAATCATTCTTGTGCTATTGCTTATGTCAGTCCCAAAAGTAGCAACCTACGCGCGGGCCTGGAGCTGAGCACCGGTAGGCAGTACAACTTGGTGTTTGGCCAAATAGTTTTACTCGGTTCAGTGAAAAAAAGGGGGGAAAAACAGAAATAATGCTTATTCAAGAATCTGTCAGCTAATGAGGGAGTTATGAAAAGCCCTGGATTATGCACGCAGTCACCTTTTTTTTAGTTACCTTTTTTGTTTGCAGTGTTAACAGTGATTCCAAATTGCTGCAATTCAGTCGATATTTTCACAAGAGACCAGCTGGCCTTGTGGGTTGTTTCCCCTCTCCCAATCTCCTCTTCCCAGCCCTTTCCATCTTCCATTTGTTTTCATAACAATACTGTCAACTACTATTTTTAAGAATTTAAAATACCAAGTCACTTTGTGCACTGCCTTATTTTTCTTTTTACACCAGAAAGTCCCTCTAGAACAGTGTTAAATTGCTCTGTGTGGGCTTGGTGTTGCTTTGAAACACGGCTGGTGGTGGTCTTCAGCCTGTCAGATGGTGGTTTCTAACATTTTTGGTTGTTAAATGACTTGTTGCACTTCAAATACTGTAAAATGAAACCTTTGAATATATTTATATGTTTCTACTGCTATAATGTTGAACTATTAGCATTGTGACTAATTCCTCTCCCATGTGTGTTTCTTCACAGGCTCAGTGCTGAGCTGATGTTCATTACCTTAAAATATTTATTTGGTAGAAGAAAGAAAAGACGGAAAAAGGGAATGAAAGTGTGTGTCACACCTAGCTGATTTGTGTCTTTGGGTGAAAATAAAGGTCAGTGTTGGCAGTAATTCTCCTCTTAGTGATTTTCAGTTTTCCTAAATGAAAGCCAAATAGGAAAAAACATAATTGCAGTGAAGCTTGTCTTAAGGGACTAAGATGGAAGACGGCCCACAAAACAGCCTCTAATAACAACATGTTGTGAACCAAAGGAGATGGTACAAATAATATTGCAGTTGTAACTGCTCTCAGTCCTGCAGTTTCATTACAGCAGCTGGCCAGAGCTTCCAGGTGAAGTCCAGCTGCAAGGGTTTCTGTGCAAGCATCGCACCTGGCACTCACAAAGTGCAGAAACAGAGGCCCATGAAAGTGACTCATCTTTTTTCTTGGTGACACCACAGAGTTAAAAAGTGCATCACTGATATATGTTTTGTGGTGTTCTTTGCTCTAAATTCATTTAACTTTCCATGATTTGGGGAAGGGAGCAACTGTGGGCAAAGTCCATTCTTGATTTCTGCATTTTGTTTGCATTTGTTTATTGAGCAGTGCTTTCCCTCTGCTTCATCTCATGCTTTCTGTGGGCACTGATTCTTGTACAAGGCAAATATGAAGCTGTAGAAGCTAAATTTAATAGCAGTTTCCACTGGTCCTTTCCAGCAGTGCAAAAGCTGCATGGGAAACGAGGCACTGGAGAATCAACAAGCAGTTTGGTTGTTTCCCTTGTGGAGGTGGCCTCCCCTGCCATCCTCCATGTGGAAAAGGAGAGCAGGATTGCAAAAGCCCATGACTTGTGAGGGTCACTCAAGGGCAGTCCCTAAGCCCTGGGTATATTCCACTTTTTTTTTTCTAATTCTTTATATTTCTTTCTTTCTGTTCCTGCAAGATGGCAATATTGTAGGATGTCAGCTCAGTTTAATGGGTGTTATTATGACAGAGGTCTACTGCAGCCAAGGCTGCTTAAATGGTGTCCTACAGGAGTTGCCACCGGTGTTACTCCTGCCCAGTCCTGGAAACTTCGCAGTAGTAACATTTTAACCTAGAGAGGTAACAAATCCACTGTGTTCTCCACAGCCTGGTTTCATCACAAGCAGCAATTAAGCAACAAGCGTAACTGTCGCCAGGGAAGGTTAATGAGTTTCTCGGAGACAAACTGATAAAACTGAAAGAAGGGCATAGAAGGAGGCATGCAAACTTCACTGTGCCTGACAGGGAGCCTGTTGGGTTTTCTTCCAGTTAGAGCAGTAGATCCGAGACACCACCTTTTATGATGACTTCTGCATCAAGCTTGTATCCACAGACCATCAAGCTACAGCCTCCGTGCTTGGAATACACATCTGAGTGAAGCACTTCAGACACGTGATTCACGTCAGTACTGGAAATGTGCAGACTTGCAGGAAGATCACTGCTTTAGGATTCTCCCCGGCACCTGATCACCAACTTCTTTCTGTCTTTCCAGAAGGCTATTTTCCTCTTCTCTTTTCAATAGCGTTCTGGTCAAACCCAAGGGCATGCTCATTCTGATCATCATTCATCTTACTAGACAGAAAATACTTGCAAAACCCATTAATAGCTGAACATACCCACGTGTAGTGCACCCTTTTGGCAATAAGGATGTTATTGGGTTTTGTGAGGCCTGAGGGGGAAGGATTATGGCCTAGTTAATATGGCTTGCCAGGGGTTTGAAAGGTTGTGCTATTTTAAGGTTGAGCAGGCAAATGAACAATCTTTCTTTTGGGGGATGTGTCCTCTCCTGTCTGTCCTAAGGACCCCTGAAAAGCTTTTGGCTTCTGTTACCAACAAATTCTTGCTTTTTGATTTCTGTGATGCATGACTCCTCACCTCCCCGCTCATTTTTGTTGCGTCTTACTAGAACAGTGGGAGGGCTTGATAATTTACAAAGAGGGTAGATTCCACAGTTTTACTCTTCTGAGAGGTAAGAAAGCAAAAGAAGATTCCCTGCCTGCTGGACTGAGCAGCTGGTTGAAGCAGTGCTGCTGCTCAGGCTGTGTCCACCTCCCCAGTCACCTCCTCCTGCCTGGTTTTGTGCCTGATGCCCTTCTGCTTGGCCGCTGGCCTCTGTGCTCTCACATTGCCCTGGTTTAAAGGTACTCTCCTTCCACAGTGCATGACGATGCCAAAGCACTTTTCCCTTTAGGAGTAAGGAGTCATTTTAGTTCCTACATTTGCATTTGCTCAGTCCTGGTTTTACCTTCCTTGAGGTCAGATCTGGATTTAGCAAATGTGCCTTCCTCTTGGTCACATTTGGCTGAACTGCTTTGTCAGCTAGCTTGAGATGGATGGAGGCTCATCCCAATTCTACGAGCACTTCTTTAAAGATGCACTGAGTTCAAGACGAGTATTGTTTTTCTTAAATTTGGGTCAGTAGTTTCTGGGAGCTTTGACTCAGGGGGATCAGTCTTTCGCTGCCCTCAGTGTGATCACTTGCTGTTCAAGGAGGATTGCTCTTGAGCTCTGCAGTTGCATCTCAAACCATCGTAGTAAGATTTGCTAGAGCTCATCCAAGCTTGTCAGAGCTTTAACTGCAGTTTCATTTGCAGTTTGTAGTAGTGATAAGCTCCGTATGCCCCTAGCCATGAAATGTTGTTATTTGCATTACCCTCCCACATTAGTCATGGACATTATCCCCTTATGTGTGACACCATGCAAAGAGGATGAAAGATGGTCTCTGCTGTAAGGAACTTGCAATCTAAATAAAAGGCAAGAGACAAGGACACAGTGAGACAATGTCAACAAATAAAGAGCTGCTCTTCTTCTTTTTTCATGAATGTGTTTAGGGAAGAGCCTATGTTATGACTGTCAGAAAACTAACCTTCCCTGAAGGTATGAATATTTCACAATGTCTGGCAGAATCCAGTTAATGCTTCAGGAGCCACCAGTCCTGTGAGGAATGCTGTCCATTCTCTTCCCTGCAGGCAGCTCTCTTGCTTTGAGGAGGGAACCAGTCTCTCTGTTGCTTTCTTCCAAGGGCAGCTCCTTTCCCAGCATATTTTAATAAAGCTGTAAACCATGTGAGAGCTGCATTGTTCCTAAGCCGATGTGTGTGGGTAGTGCCTACCAAGATACGGCCCTAGTTGCCAACCGAGGTTTCTTGTTTCTGCTGTGTGTGCTTGATGGTCTCTGAAACCTTTGTGGTGTGTCTTCTGGCACAAGAGCGGCCACGCTGTGGTGAGGACCCGTGGAGGCTATCACAATACAAATAATAACTTCAGTAATTAAAGAAACACTGGGGGAGAATTCTTCTGCATTAATTTTGCCTCAGAGTAGACTGGGAAGCAGAGAGAAGAAGGGCTGTCAGGATCTAGACAAGCTCCATCTGCCACACTATTTTCTTTTCTGGGCCAAAAGGCTCAGGCAATAGGGCAGCGTGACAAATTCCTGCCTATCACTTGAGTTGTCTTCACTGCCCAGGCTTTCTCTGGGCTCACCCTGACTGCAGGATGAGGCATGCTTGTGTGAACAGCTACAATGGTTTTGCTGATGCACAGGGACTTGCTCAGTGACCGCAACTTACTGGAGCCCATTTGTTTCGTTGGTCCTATGTTCATATGGTGAGCCGGTGATTTAGGCTGGTGGTGGAGTAAGACTTTGGCTGCCTTTAGGAAGAGATCCATCTATGGCTTCTTTTTATGCCCAAATTGCCTACACAGAGCAGCTGCAGCAGCGGAGGCTCCCACAGGGCTCTGAGCCCCCCTCAAAGTTACCTCTCCCAGAGACGATGTTTTCTCCTGCATGAAGCCAAGGCTAGCAGCACCACAGCAAATCATGCCATGCAAACTCAGGCAAACAGCTTTACTTGAGTACAGTGGGAATTTGTATTCTGGAGGCTACACTGATGACTCGGGTCTTATGGGAGAAATTGAGCAAATCTCCGGTGCTGACAAGGCACAGGAATTTCCTAAAGTTGCAATTTTTAATCTCTGCAACTAATACACAAGGAGCCTTTTAAATGTCTGAGAGGAGACAGGGGAAGGGGAGAGCCAGGCAAGGGAAGAAGGAAGAAGAGAGGCAATATTATGCCTGTGACTTATGACTGAAACCACGCAGTCAAGCTGCTAGGCCCCCCATGCGGTGCTCGGGAATTGCTGCTCTCCTATCACTGATTTATCAAAGGCATTCTCTGCATTGCAACACAGAGCCTTCGCAGACCACGTTGGTATCCTCAGAGGCAACGATGGATGAAACCCTCAGCCCTGGAGGACTCTGCAATCCAAGCTGGCAGCCAACGGGCTGCTGTGGGATTTGCCCCTGGGAGTGCCTTGCTCTTTGTGTGTTGTACTTTGAGTTGGGGCCACATTTCACTTTGATTACTCATGTTGCTTTTTTGGTTTTTCTTCTCTTTGATTTGTTCTTAATCGTCTTGCTGGATTTTCATGCTTTGCTCATTAGACTGGTGTGTTGCAGCATGACCAGCCGTCGTGGAGGAGTGGGAAAGGAATGCATGTGTCCTGTGTATGTGAGGAGAAATGCAGACACCGTAACAGTTCAGACACTAGTGCAAACTTCTGCAGCCTGCCCCTGTCCTGCAGGAGCTCATCACATGAGTCTGCAGGCAGGAGGAAGCCAGATGGTTTTGGTGTGCAAAAAGAAACCTCAATCCCATTTTATTTTCTGATGAAATCTACCTACCAAAGTTGAGTGTCTCCCAGGTATTTATGCCAGCTGATGCTACAACCAGTCGTAGTTATGCTGGTACAGAAGGATATGTTGAGCATGTATCCACTTAGAAAGGAAAAAAACAACCAAACCTAGAACTTGTATTTTACATGTCTACTAGAAGGAAACCTTTAAAATTATCCATACGAGCACTGCGTTGGCCTCAAAAGCTGTTCTGGTATAGGCAGGTTCATTACTTCATTTTTCAGGTTAAGGAAGAACAAGGATGACTTTTCAGCTCAACTTCTCCAAACCTGCATGGTGATTAGACAGGACAAAATGGACCTTCCTGGAGGAATGGACTGGCAAGGCAGAGAGAGGAAACAGCACTGCAGTACACTGTTACAGATCACTCTGTGTGCAGTGGTACGAGGCAGGGTGTGCATCTGGAGTACCCACAACTTCACCCAGGTGCCGTTAATGATTAATGGCGTGCCTGAGAGTCTGTAAGTCTTGACAAAGCTCTAGGATCAATCTTTACTTTGTCATGTTCCCACAGCACAGTGTAGGGGCCTTTGGGAATGCTGTCCTGGAAAGCCTGAAATTTCACAAGTTTTCTCTTCTGCTTTGGGGAAGAACTGAAATCAAATGGAAAAGTTAACAAAATACACTCCCAGCTTCCCCCGCACAGGCACCAGGCCAAGTCACTAACAGAGCAACTCTACAATTATGCAATTAATTCATCAAACCATGGGACGCTTCGGTTCAAATATTTGTTACAGGATTTTACAACATTCCCATGACGGTGACTTGTG
>NW_010104794.1:18685-30990 GCF_000699245.1 Pterocles gutturalis | reverse complement strand
CGGAGAGCGGGGGCCGGGAGGGAAGCTCCCGTAGGGTTCAGGTGCTGGCGAGGGGCTCTGGGGCGCGGGGAGCGGCTCTCCGTGGGTATCCCCATCCCCTTCGCCTCGCAAACCTGGGAAAGAACGCCGGTTATTCAGCTCAAGCAGCTCATCCGCTAAGTGTCTTTTTGGAGGGGTGGGATGTTCAAATGACAAATATTTGAGGACGGGTATCTGGCTGCCAGAGCACTTGTCAAGCGTCTGCACGGAAGGGGAGCGGAGGAGAGGAGCCCCGGGGTGTCCCTGGCCTGCAGGGCTCATCGCTGCGTGGGCTGTACCTCCACTGTCACCTGCCCGGTGGCAGCTCTGCCGGTGCTCCTGGTGTAGAAGTGTCAGGGGTCATTCACTGCTGCATCATCAGGTACGCTATATCTGTGCTGTAGATATGGAAGCTATGGAGCTTTTGGTCAGATATTAATTTTACTTCTCTGTTTGTGAATTGTTTGTTCCGTGTTGTCACGTTGCCATGATCGGAATGTCAGTTCCAGGATTCGGGGAATTACAGGAAAACCATTTAAGCAGGCTACTATGCATTGAGCTAATGACAAAAGCCTGAATGCATTATTCTTATTCTCTCAAAACATTAGGCAAAGAATTAAAATCTGGAATTTACTCTCTTAAAATCCCATGATCTATAAAAAAGTAAATGATTTTTGGGTGGTGAGCTGCATGAGTTTAGTGCTCCTGTGGTTGGTAGAAGGGACAATTTAATTTATTCTTTTTGCATGGTCTTTGAATATATATATATTTTTAATGTATTGCTGCTTGTAACTGCTTAGACAATTGTTTCGCTGAGTCTGAGTATTTGTTAGAGAAGTTGAGATTTGATTAGTGAAGCTACAGGAGATGGATTTATTCCTCATTTCTTCAGCACCTCATAAACTGGTTATACTTTGACCTAAAACAAAAAAATTCTTCTTAGCTGTTAAACACATCTCAGCTTGAGTTTCCAACTTGTTTTTCTTGAAGTCTAAGTTCAGTTCAGGCGATTTCTGATGAAAAGAAGGTTAAACACTGGGAATTGTGGTTTTATTCTCATATAGTAATAGATAAGTGTTTTTGATATTTGTCTGCAATCCAGCTTCAGTTTTTCACAGGTAGTCAGGAAATACATAATTTTGTTTTAAATATGGACACTGTGAGATACAGCCTCTGTAAGTATTAGTGGCTTGTGAAGGTACCTCTGTTATTTTCATTTTGAAACAAGGGATTGCTGCCCTGTAAACAACCAGAAGGATTTGGACATGCACCATATGCCAAGACTGTTTAACAGGGATATTGGTAAGTGATGCTGAGCTAGTTTGACTCCCATATTTTTCAGAAGTTATGAGATGCTGGGGGAATATGGCAAATTCAACCACTTTCATCACAGTGTTCACATCCTCAGAATAAGGCAAGATCTGTAGGGGCCACTAATGTGTATATTTTTAAATTATCTGATAAAGACAAAGACCAGTAAAGTGTGAGTGCTGGCATTTGTGTCTGCCTTGGCTTTTGCTTCAACTTGTTATATGGTAAAAAGATAGTGTCACTTTTCAGAGCAATAGGTACTGACCTTTTTTTTTGCACAGAGAAGCAAGGTCTGCTGGGTGATAGTGAGAAATGTGGCAGTTGTGCACAACTACTTGCACATTTGGGTAGACTTTCTCAGAGCTCTAAAAAGGTTTACAGACAGGGAGTTAGTTCCATACCAGGTGGTGGGATGCAAAGCCTTTGTCTGCCACCTGTAGGGTGTGCATGGCCTCAGCCCGGTTCAGGATCCAACCAGGATGTTCTGTGAGCAGGTTTTTCCTTTAAGTTGTGGAATTGCAAGCAATTCACTCTGGCAGAGAAACCAGCAAAAACAAAGACAAGAGTATAGAATGAAACCACTATGTGAAGGAGAATTAGCTGAGGTGGCTAAAGACATCTGTTGACAAGATAAAACCCAATGTTAAGCTATTGTGTCCTTTGCCCCACCAACATCCTCTTCCCCCAAAACTGAGTAAGTAATTCAGATATGGAAATGCCTGGGAGGAGATATAATCCAGATGGGACTAGTTTTGCTGAATATGGATTGAGTGGTTTGATGTAGGTCTGTGGCAGATTCGATTCAATGCCCTGTATGTAGTGTTCCCCTATGGCACTGTGCCTGGAATCACTGAAGTCTCAAGAACCTCTCAGAGCTCCAGAAACTGACACTTATGGGAAAAACCTCAAGGAGATTCCAAGCATCCTGCAAGACCTCTGGGCTAACAAAAAAAAAAAAAAATCATATCAGGCATAAGAAATGCTTCCTTAAGTCACAGAGAATTAGACTCCATATAGGAAGGGGTCTTCAGGCAGCAAATGCCTCTAAAGCCTGGTGCCATGAAGACTATCTGGGAACAATGAAAGAGCTGCCCCTGGAGGAAGGTCGTGGAAGGAGACTTCTTCATGGTTTTCTCCTGTGACTTGATGCAAGTCCTATAGTGTCAAGATGCTACAACCAATAAAAAGTTTTAACAAAGCAATGTAAGGGAGAACACTGAAGAGATGTGTAATCTTCATACTGGGCTTTAAAGTATAAAAAAGTTGCCAACTGGAAAAAAACTGCAACATATGTCAGGTGGACAAGAGGGCAGCTAAGAGAAGCAGTTGAGGACAACGACAGACACAGAAATGATGCAGTTAAAGGAAAGGACTGTACCTGTCCTTTCAAGAAGCTGGACAACGTAAATGAGACAAGAGAAATCCTTGACTGTTTAAAGAGCTTGAGGTAGGAAATTAAATGTCTTGGTGTAAAGCAAAGTCTTTTGAAGGGCTGATGGACACTGTGTGAGAGCAGTTGTGACTCAGCCACAGATGCGGAAGGATATTTCCTGGTCAGCAAAGACAGCTGTGAAAGCATGCATGAAGAAAACCTTTTCTAAGAAAACAGCCATAAGCTCCAAAGAAATTAGGAAAAATCGCAAGGATAAAACAGATGTTATCTGGTGGAGAATTACTTGGCAGGACAGGAAAGGATGGTTTTAAAAGAAAGACTTTGCTGGGGTTGAACTAATGAGCATTTGTTGTAAGTTTTCAAGTTTGATTTAGAGAGATACATCGTTATGGACAGTGGCCTTAGTAAATTTTAGCCATCTAAAATTAGCCTGCCTTTTAATGTAGAGAAAGAAAAAAAGCTGTGTTAGGCATTGCAACCAGCCTGATGATGGCAGTGCATGGGTGGCAGTTGGGACCTCACTCCTTGGGAATAAATCCACATCTTTCCCCCCATGGAGACATGAAGGAGGTAGATGTGGCCCTAGACTGTGACAGATATTTCTGGTAAAATAATGGTACTGAATGAATCAGTGAAGTGCAGGATAGTTTCATGGGAGTGGAAGTTTGACTGGTAGGCAAGGAGGACAGGATCTTTCCACACCCTTTATAAATAGGTTAATTATGGGAGGGTACTGGGAGAGAAGAGACAGACAAAATATACCTTTTGTCATTTTATTTGGAAATGGTAAACAGCGCGAATAAAACTGGCTCTGAAGAGGTATGGATGGGTATCATGGTACTGAGAGACTTGGTGGCAAACTAGAAGACATTTAATTTTGAGTGTGGAGTAAAGAGTAAGCAATTATATAAGCACATTGAGGACCACCTAGCTAGTTATCACAGCTCAAGAAAGAAGTTTAGTAGTTCTAATGGTCAGTTCTCTTTAACATTTGTTCAGTGTTTAGAATCAAAAAGAACAAATGAAATAGAGAATTAATTATTTCATTGAGGTTTGCTTGTGTTCTTACGATCTCTTCCACTTCAGGAGCTTCCCCAGCCCTGGCAGAACACCAGTGTGCAGAGACAGCTAGGCTGTAGTGTGTGCAGAGTTAGTAAATAGTGTGATTTGGATGTTGACATGTTCTTTATATTTCATTTGGGTAAAGAAGACACTGATGACTGCAGAGTTGAGTTTTGTCTCACAGGTGGCATTGAAATGGAGTAACTCTTGAGACATGATGGATATAGAAGGAAAAAACCAGCCCAACAGGGCCTGTGAGTTAACTACTTGTTTAGACAGGGATTTAAAAAAAAAAAGTTTTGAAATACCTTGCTGCTCAGAGAAATTGGGCTTGCTTGCTGGGGCTGTAGGCACCTGTTCTGCCTGTTCCCTGAGCATTGCACAGTGTTTATCTATCAGCATTGTAACTGCTGGGAGGGATGGCAATTTGACCATGAGGTACTAACATTTATAACCCACTGTGTCTTTTAATGGTCTCTGTTAAACACAGGGGAAAAATCTTTTGATGAAAGAGTGGAAAATCTATAAAACTACACATTTCCAAGGCCACCAATGACTGCAGAGAGATTCCAGTTTTTACAAGCAGAGTGAAAAAGCCAGCAGAACTTTTTCTGAATTTGTGCCTGGTTAAGGAGATGTGCCAGTGTAACAAGGGTTTTATAGTGCATAAGGAAACTGAATGGATGTAGTGGGGAAAATGAAATGAAAAGAGCAATTGGCTGAAGGTGACTAACTCCAAAAATTTTGCATCTGTGGAGGTGGCAGCTCCTATTCCCTGGAATCTTCAAAAGCTTTGCGTATTCCTGGTTATTTTTCAAATGAATGACAAGAAGGCACTGCATGTCCTGTGTTTCGACTTTGCTTTTGTTAGTGGTTCGGATCAGGAAGAGTATGAGTACATGCTTCAGAAACCTACTGAGTGTTTGTGAAGTAATTGGTAAAAACACATTCTTTTCCCCGTGCGTGGTGATGTTTTTCAAAAACATCCTGAAAGAGTTTCCATTGTGGGTTAAAATTCTTCCTTCTATCTGTCTGATTCGGTGTGCCCAGATGGTGTGAGATCTATGAAAATTCATTTTGCTCCTCTTGATATCTTTTTGTAATTTTTTTTTCCAGGAAGGATACAAAGAAGTCTGTGGATAATGGCTACCTCTCGGTTTTTGATGAAATCCTGGAAAATTGAGAGATCTTCTTGAAGTGGGAAAATTCACAGCTATGCCAAGCATATTTGTGAGCAAGCTATTAAATACAATGTGAAATTTCTCTTGAAAGAAGATCTCACTGGGGGAGTGGTTCAGAAAGAATGACCTGAAATCTAGCACACCACTTCTCCATGCAATATCATGATGGCTCAAAGGTGACATATCCTATTACATGTAGATCGATTTGTGCACATCTATCTCTTGAAATCTTAAATCATTCTGGTGGGTGATAGAGGTGCAATAAATTTGACAATAAATGGGAATCTTCAAGCAGCCCCACTGAAATTATAGGTGGATTAGAGAAATGCTAAAGATTTATAGAAACTATATTCTGTATCTTGTGATGAGACCATAGCTGACTGATATTAGAGGTTTGTGTGGTTGTGCCACACAAAGCTCCTTGCTGAGGTCAGGACCCTCTATGCTGCCCTGGACACTTGAGGGGTCTGGTTGCATGAGCAGAGAGGGATAAGCCACAGATCTGTGTTTGTGGGCTGCAGAGGTCATGGCCACAACTTTGAGGATATTGACTGAAGGACAAAGTCCAGGGAGCAGAAGAACGAAAGGTTGGGGGCCTAGAGAAAATACCACCTAAAAGGAAGGAGTGAAGAATATTGAAAAAAGAGCTCAGAGGCAGAAGTGGGAAGGGGATGCAAAAGCATTTTGTCTATTATTTCAAGGCTGTTGCAAAGAAGACAGGGTTAATTCATTTTGGACAGCTCAGGAAGACATTAGGAAAAACTTTCCAACAGTAATGCATTTATGAGCCTGGTAGAACACCAACACTGCCATGGGAGACTGTGAGTCTCCCTTATGAGACACTTTTAAAAATGGGCCATAAAAGCGTCTGGCAGGAAGGGCAAAACTAGAGCTGATTACGTTTTGTCATCCTGTGGATGAGACCCACTCTGAAGAAACAGAAGTTAGGACTGTTTCTGCAAAACCAGACAAACCTAAACCATAAAGCTTTCTGTGTAGAATGGGGTGAGTGGTGATCTTCCAAGGAGAGTAAGTGATCACTGCATCGCACATAGGTTTTAGTTGAGTATGTGGGAAAGAACTTAGCTGGTTGAGCAAACGTTGGTCTCCTATCGTATTTTTCTATTTATCTGCTGTGATGTGAAAGCTCTTTATCTTTGTTTCTGATCAACCTGAACGTTTCAAGGAGTAGTCTTAGACTCTGTGATCAGAGCCTTTCTGGCTCTTCTGAAAGACTTCCTTACGCAGAGGTGAGGGAAAAGCAGAACGGGTGCTTAAAAATGTCAGGTGAAGATATCCTGACTGGGAGATACATATATATTTATTTATATAGGATATTTATATGGGTGTGTATATATATATATATATAAACACACGATAAAACTGTATTCTCTCTTGTGAAATAATAAATTTATTTTAGAATACTTTAAAAATAAATGAAGGAAAGAAGTGGAAAAGCAGTTTGAATTTCCTGATTCTGTGCTGGGAATGTTAACTCTGAGAACGGAGCTGGATTTAGTGGCAAGAGCTTCACATGAATTCATACTTTGTTCTAGGGATACTTTTTTGCGGTTAGTTTTATCACCGTCTTCCCTAGTAAAATCTAAGTAGGATAAGTCCAAATGCATAGGGGAGACTCCAATCTTTGCTTTAAGGACATGGAAAAGTACAGTTCCAGAAACTCAAATGAGTGATAGAGATGGAATCTATGCCACTGTTCTGTCATCTCTAACCTACCTTTCCTTATGCTCCAAATCGAAGAAGAACTAAACAACCCCCTTCTTTTATCTGTTTTTGTTGTTTCAGTTTGGTTTTTCTTTTTTCAAGTTTCAAATTATTTATTTTTTGTGAATACATTTTTTGGTGGGAAATAAATTACTTTCTCATACCCATGCTAAATATGACCCAGTTAACAATAGGACTTTTTTCCAGAAAAAATCTTTCAAGTATGTAACTTTAATCCTTTCGGAAAGGGGAATTAAAGAAAAAAAAATTTGAAAACAAATCTGATGGTTGTTGGATTTTTTTTTTTTTTCCAGATCTTGATTTTTTTTTCTGATGATCATTCTTAAATCTAAATTTCAAAAATTTCCAATTATATCTAACCATTTCTGAGTTTGTTAGTCAAATCTAGCCAGGGCTTGCTAAATGGTTAACATTTTCTTAATTTGTGCAGGAAATGTTTAGAAACATTTTTGGAATACTTTTTTTCCCGTTCTTATTCCTGATGACTTTATGAGCTTTGCCTAGGTGGTGGTCTTAGGTTGGTGCAATTACAAGGGAATATACTTACAGAAAGACAATGCTACCAAACTTGGTGCATGCACTTTCATAGAGAGGAGCGCAGCGTGTTTTAAGGTACAAACATAAGATCAAATGAAAGCAGAAAACTCTTTGCTGCCTAAGATTTACATTAAGTATTTTCATAAGACTACATAAATACCAAAAGCAAAATTTTGGGAACTTGGCATTTTAGCTCTGACAATAATGGAAAGTGGGACTTTTTTCCAAGTATAGACATGCTGATTCTTGTTCCCACAAGTGAGTGCCTAATGCTTATCTGCAACTAATGAGCTAGAATAATTTTTATGGGGCTAATTTTGTATGTTGTAGATATCCCCAGACAAAACAAATCTAAGACAAACATTCTGCTTAATGAGGTAAATGCACCAAAGAAGTAACGGAAAAACACAGGGACTGATTCAACACTGGTTTTCCCCACTTATTAGCTTGAGTACTTAGTTCTGAAGAAAAAATTGTTAAAAAAACTTTTTTTTTTTTTTCCCTGGAAAATCTCAAAACCAGATTTTTTTTTTTTTTTGTGGAATTGTACTATTTTTATTTAATTGGAGAGTTTCTTCATGCCTGGGATTTCACAATGATGGAAGAAAATAGAGAAAAACCTTTAATTCCTCCTTCCTAGTACAGTCTTCGGCTTCTTGCTTGAGGCACTTTCTTGGGCTGGTAAGACTCAGGTTCACCTAAGTGGGCCTTTGCCTAATTTGTATGAGGAACTTGCTTAGGCAGCTGTGGAAGATTTTGTAGCATGGAGGAAAAGAAAACTCATATTCTGTGAATAGCTTGCCATAATTAAATTACTAAGTTAATAGCTCCCAGTTTGTCTGAAGTTTGGAGCCAAAATCAGGATCCAAATGTTTCTTTTGGCAGGTGAGGATAGTATGCTTTATGTCCTTCTTGCCATGTAATTGTATTTGGGGAGAACATTAAGTCTGTTTGCAGCTTTTTTACATGCCGGATCTTTCTCTGGACTCTCTACGCATTTGTATGCAGAAGATGAGCAAGGAAAGGGATTTTAATATTCTTTCTGGGAAAAGGTTTGCTGTGTGTTGCCTGCTACTGACAAACAATTCACTGAATCACAGGATGGTCGAGGTGGGGAGGGACCTCTGGGGATCATCTGGTTCAAACCCCCTGATCAGAGTAGGATCACCTAGAACAGGTTGCCCATGGGTATGTCTAGTCAGGTTTTGAATAGCTACAAGGATAAGCTCTCTGAGAAACCTGCTCCAGTGTTTGAACACCCTTAGCCATAAAAAGTTTTTTTTCCTCTGTTTAAACAAGATTTCCTGCATTTCAGTTAGAGGGCTTTGCATCTCTTCCTGTTGCTGGGCACCATGGAGAAAAGCTTGTCTCTCTCCTTTTGACTCCCCACCCTGATGTATTTATACACTTTGATAAGATCCCCCTGATCCTTCTTTTCTCCAGGCTAGCCCTGCTAAGTTGCTCAGCCTCTCCCCATATGCTGGATCCTCCAATACTTTAATCACCTTCCTGGTTTTCATTGGCCTTTTTCCAGTTTGTCTGTGTCTCTCGTGTACTGGGGAGCCCAGAACTGGACTCAGCACTCCAGCTGTGACCTCACCAGTGCTGCACAGAGGGGAAGGATCCTCTCCCTCAACCTGCTGACAATGCTCTGCCAAATGCAACCCAGGAGGCTGTTGGCTTTCCTTGACACAAGGGCACATTGCTGGCTCATGTTCAGCTTGGGGACAAGCTATCCCAGGGGCAGGACTTGGCGTTTCCCTTTGCTGAACTTTTTAAGGTTCCTTTCAGCCCATTTCTCTGGCCTGCTGAGGTCCCTCTAAATGGCAGCATGACCTTCTGATGTATCAACCACTCCTCTCAGTTTTGCAAACTCTGCAGACCTACTGAGGGCCCACTCTGTCCTGGTGCCCAGGTCAGTAATGAAACAGTATTGGTCCCAGTATTGACCTATGGGGTACTCCACCAGTGACTGGTCTCCAGCTAGACTTTGTGCTGCTGATCACAAACCTTTCAGTCCATTAGTTCAGACTGTTTAATCGACCTTACAGTCTACTTTTACAGCCTGTAATGCTCAGTTTGTCTGTGAGGTTGTTACGGCAGAGTGTTGGAAGACTTGCTGAAGTCAAAGTAAACAATATCCACCGCCTTCTGCTTGTTCACCACACTTGTCATTTCATTGTAGAAGATTATCAGCTTGGTCAGGCATTATTTCCTCTTTGTAAATCCATGTTAACTGCTCTCAATTATCTTCTTGTAGTTATTATGTTTGGAAACAATTTCCAGGTTTATTTGCTCCTTAACCTTCCTAGGGATCAAGGTGCGGTTCCCCAGATCCTCCTTCTTGCCCTTCTTGAAGATGAGAGTGATATTTGCTTCCAGTCCTCAGGAACTTTCCCAGATCACCATGACCATTCAAACATAGAGAGAGACCTCTCAGTAACATCTGCCATCTCCCTCAGCACTCATGGCTGTGTCTGGTCAGGGCCCATTGGCTTGTGTATGTCCAGTTTGTGTAAATGTGCCTTCACTTGATCCTCCTCCATGGAAGACAAGTTTTCCTGGCTCCAGACTCTTCCTCTGGTCTCCCAGGGACCTGCGATTGCTGTCTTACCAGTAAAACCCGAGGTGAAGAAGGCATTCAGTACCTTGGTCTTTTCCATGTTCTTTGTCTCCAGATCTCTGCTCATTCAGCAGTAGGCCCACAGTTTCCCTAGTCTTCTTTTTGCTGCTGATGTATATGCAGAAACCCTTCTTTTTGCCCTTCATGTCCTGTGTCAGATCTTACTCTAGATGGGTCTTCACTTTCCTAACACCATTCCTGCATGCTCAAAATCTCTATATTCCTCCTGGGCCACCAGTCCCTGCTTCCACCTACTGTGTGCCTACCATTTTAGTTTAGTCAGGAGCTCCTTGTTCATTCATGCTTAATTTCCTGCTACTCTGGAAATTAATTTTGAGGAGGCGATCCTTGAAATTCAACCAGCTCTTCTGGACACCTCTCCAGGTCTGTATACCACTGAAGTTCAAGATTGTGATATTGCTATTTGCCTCACTATTTGCCTTGTTCCCTTCTCTTAGAAACCTGACCTCCATCATCTACTACTCACGGAAGCCACAGTTGTACAGACTTTCACATCCCCAATCCGTTCCTTCTTGTTTGTGTCTAGCAGACAATCTCTCCTTGCTGGTTCCTTGATCCCCTTTGTCAGGGGGTTGCCATCAATTAATGTCAGAAGCCTCCTGGATTGTATGTGCCCTGCTGTATTGGCCCTTCAGCAGACACTGGGATGGTCAAAGTCCTCCATGAGGACCAGGTCCTGCAAACATGAGACTCCTAACAGTTATCTGCAGAAGGCCTCATGTACTTCTTCCTAATCAGGCAGTCTGTAGCAGACACTCACCACAGCAGCCCACATATCTACCCTCCGACCCTAATTCTGTGACTCAGTTCACAACCATGACTTTCCCCAAGTGCCTCTCAGGCATGCACAGGAGTGGGTGGGAATGGCCCAGAAGAGTTGGCCTGGCAGAGGAAGCATGCTGTTGGCTGCCTTCTTTCCCTTTTCCTTTCACCCACCTCTTCCTGCCCCTAACTGTATGTGTGAATGTGTCAGGTGCTAGAGCAAGCAGAGCAGAGCCTTTGAGGAGGAGGAGCCAGTTGCAGGCTGATGACTTGCAGCATGCAAGCTGGAAACTTGTTTGGGCTGAGCAGCTTAGGCTCTTTATACTAGGTCTTTGAAAGAAATGTGTGATGTGTTGGATCACCTCTCCTCTGGGACACTGATAAAACAGGGACAGCCTAACCGCCCTGGCAATAGGGCTGGAGGCAGATGGTCTGCCTCTAATCAGACACAGAAGAGTAGCAGGTGAGTCCTGAGAAACTGCAACATTCAACCTTTTTTGAAAGGACTGAACTGTGGAAAGCAAACTTTTTTTTTGTTTGTTTGTTTTGTTTTTGTTTTTTTTTTCCACTCTCTGCTGTCTCAACTAGCAAGTTATTGAGTCTGAGGATATGTTCAGAGACACAAGGGCGCTGGAGCACATCTTCCCCTCAAGAGAAGCCAAGGTGTGATGAATGTGTCAGATTGTAAGAAGGGGTGTCAGAGATGGGGGAGGGGAGGGGGCACAGCAGAATGAACAAATTTCATGCTAAGAGCTTTTGTCTCATTGCTTGAAATGCTTCTCCAGTTAAGAGGTGCTTCTGGCTTGCACAAGAAGGATTGCTATCAGAGATGACCAAAGAGGTAGGTTCCTTTTCAGTTAAACAAGGAACACTTTTTATATATTTATACATTTTTTCAGTAAAAAGATAAACTTCTGACCAGCTATTATGCAAACAGTTGTATTGAATATGATGCAGAGATGTTTTCTGTGTTAGAATGTAATGAAGCTTATAAGAAGGTATTACGTGACTGGCTTGTAACTCTTCTGGGTTACTTGCAAGGGCAATTATGGCATTAGGAAGTGTTTGGCCAGCCTTTGATATATACCTCCCCAAACTGAAAGATTTTGCTGTTTACAGAGGAATGTTGGAATGAATGGGGGAATAATCAATACATGTTGTCCTGTGGTGATATTGTATCTGTGGCTTCCTTCGGCATTAGATAACAACAAACCCAAGTCTGGCAGCATTTCTCTTTCCTGTGATTGCTCATGGCTGAATGATGCTGGCATTTTCTATGTTATCTGAAGAGTCAGGCTTTGCCTTTTCCCTGTCAGATTTGGATATATGAATTCAGTAAATATGTATTAGGGCTGTCACTTGTCGGTGGTGATCCAGATTTATGTATGACATATATGCTTTTTGGAATCCTCCAAACCCCAATAGCAAATTCTTGCTGATAACCAAGACATTTCATGTCTGAAATATACTATTTTTCTTCAAAAATCCAGCCTTCTGTCAGATGCAGAACCTTTAGATGGTTGCTTGAGATTTGCGGAGCAAATATATGTTGTGATCCCTACTGTCATAAGAAGAAAAATCCCTTTGTGCTGTTTTCCATCAGCTAAATGGGAGGTTCTGGACTTGTTGATGTCAGTGTAATAGTCACTGC
>NW_010104794.1:0-18662 GCF_000699245.1 Pterocles gutturalis | reverse complement strand
CTGGCCTGCAAAAGTTGCTTCTCAGCAAAAGGATTCTCTGTTAAAACAGACAGTGTGGAGGCATCTGTGCTTATCCTAACATTATCTGCTTTTAGCTTTGAGTCTGAACCTTCTCAAAGTAGCCAGAAGATCACAGAAAAGTTAGCTTTGTCCAGTGCTGCATGTAATATTCAGCAGTAGCAGAGATTCTTTCCAAAAGGTAATAGATATGTAACTTGCCTGAACTTGATACTGCTTATTTGCACATCCTTATTGTGAGAGGAATTCATAACAGTCATTTTATAGGTGTGATGGTGTAATCAAACATTCATTGTGTTTATGCAGAAGAGCCACAGAAGCTGTGTGTCTGGGATGCTTCTGAATCTGACAGCACGCTTGCTAGCAGTTTAAGCTGTGACTATGCTTTTAACTCCAGAGATTCCTCACGAGATCCCAGTGTATTTCAACTCAGAAAGAACATTTTTCCCATAATGATGTTAAAGATTAATAGTGTGGAAAAGCTAAGAGAGGTCTTGATTCTTCCAAAGGTCTTGTAAAGAGTTATTCAAATATACTAGTGCTAGGGCACCGGCTTCATTTTTTACCGAAGGCACAGTTTCTATGAGACCTATTCAGGTCTTCTGATTAAACAGGGCTTCAAGTTCCTTTGTAAGAACTTGTGAAGCTGTGGGCTTGTGGACTCCCTCAGCTTGTTGCACATAAAACGTGGTTATTAACCTGTGTGAAGGAAGAGACAATTCCGGCTGTTGCTTCCTGATGGGATTTAGCATTCTGCTATAGGATTTGCCTCATGAACTTAAATTCTGGTAGGATTCAGCTGAAGATGAAAGCAGATCCTCTCTGCCAGTTCTGATGAGTATTAAAACTTCTCCAGGTCTAGCAGAAGAGGAGGGCTCATGCTCAAATGAAAATACTTAAATATAATGCCTATGTGCATACTGGGTACATAAGCTCCTCCGGCAGGCAGTAGAGATTAATGACTGAAGTCAGTGGCATCTAAAAAACTATTGTGCTGACCCACCTGGTTTAGGGTGAAATGAAGAGCTTTCAAGGCTCTACCGACTGTATTCACTAGATCTCCACAGAGTGTAGTGGGAGCTGAAACACCAGCTCTTTAGCTCTTACTCCCATAAGAGTCCTGGAAAGAAGGCTTGCTCTGCTAAGACATAAAAAGGTCTCAATCTCACCCTTTGAGTCTGAACGTGCTCTTTCAGACTTTGGGAGATTCAGATGCTCTCCAGCACTTTGACCAACCTTTGCTCTGATTCTCCTGTTTTTTCTTGGTGTGTGATTTTTCTGGTTCTGTAGAACAAAGCTGTTGCTTTTACTTATATCTTTGTTCTTAAGGAATTAAATAGAAGGGAAGAAACCTTCTTGAGATCTTTAATGAAACATGAAGTAGGATATGTGATGGCAGATGATGCTCAAGAATATGCAGCAGTTTTTATAAATGTCATAGTCACTGCTGTGCTCTACAAAAAAAAAAAAAAAAGCCATCATCTGCTTAAAGGAACTGAACAATTCACACATACACACATGCAAAATCAGCAAAGCTCCGTTAATCATAACAATAGCTGGAATTACACACCTCAGACAGGGATAGTTCAAAAAATGAATATTTAATGTTGTTAGTATAAAATTTTCTTTGAAATTTCTGTTTGTTTATTCGTAGAATAGAGCAAGGGTGGAGTTTTAAAAAATTATTTCTAATTCATTACAGTAACTGCTAGAGGGAAAGGAACACAAAATCTTTAAGAATCCAGGATAATACAGCCTGATGACACAAGTTTGAAATCCTCCTTACGAATGTACCGTCTCCCCACACTCTTACTGTAATACCCGAAGTGTGGCAAAAAGAGCAGGAGTTTCAGAGAAACACCTCTGCATGTTTTAAAATCTGTGTATTGTTTCAGAGGATAAATTCATTAGAATTGGTGATAACTGGCTGTTTGTGTTGATCTGAAATCTGTTTAATTGTTGATGATTTTGAAAGAAAATATTGCTGAATAAGTAGGTCATTTTACAGGCTTTGAACACAAATTATTTGAATCAGTTTGGTATAAATTTGCCAAACTTACTGAGTGTTTTCATACACTGGGAAAATGGTTAAGCATTGTGAGTCTGAAGGACTCTTTGTTGTCCTCACCTTCCAAAACTGAATTGCCATGAAACAGAATGGGATTGCACAATACACTAACCAAAATAAAAATAACAAAACTACATTCAAGAATAAATGTGGTTTCATTCAAATAGTTATTTTTTCCTGTAACTGTGTGTCAGGTTGCAGTGACCAAGACTGTTACAAAACAGGGAGCAGAGCCTTGAGAGAGTGCTTTAGAAACTCCTGTAGAAAGTAAAAACTTGTAATTCCATAAGAAATACAAGCCTGGCTTGCTTCATGGTGCAGGAGGGTGAAAGTATTGATGTAAAGTAACCCTGTTCAGGATGTTAAACATAATTCGCGATATCAAATGATTAGGGAAAAAGATCAAACGTAAAGATGCAAATAAAGTCTCAGATGCTTTGTAATTCCAGGGCATGCATTGTGTCAGACCACAGAGAGCAATGAGTGAGGAAAATGGCTACATTTGATGAGTTACCTGCTCCCATCTTGTAAATGAAAAGAAGATAAAGTAGATTTTTAGTGCTTTGACATGACCTTCTGCATAAGCCATAGTAGCAACAGCAGAAGAGATGTTAAGACTTACTAGCTTAGTGGTAGTGTGGCAGAAGATTTCCTGACATTTTGAAAGAGTAGTGCTGTTAAGCAAAGATACACACGCAACGGAAAAGAACTGATAGTGGAGGAAAAGGTGTTGTTATATAAAATCTTATGGAGGAAATCTATTCAAAGTGTAAACGTGGAAGAAAAAAGAGATGGAATAAATAAATAATAAAAAATAACAAACTAGCTAAATATACGTAAAAGGCCATAATAGCAAGACCTGACATGCAGCTAGGTTGCTCCTCATTCAAGGTGCGAAGAAGAAATTTTTTCACCTATCATTTGACCCTTGCCAAGAAGCTACCAGTATTTTTGCAGTTGTACTTAAGGAAACTATTTGATAACAGCAGGAAATAGTGTGTAGCTTAAAGCAGACCACAGTGGTGTGTGAAACAGCACAGCAATGTCCCGGAAGCCTTCTGGCACTGAAGTATATATTTAACAGTGAATGAACGCAGGTGGCTCAAACATGGAAGTGTATTAATAAGACATAATTAGAAATTAAATACGTAACCACATTCAGGTTAATGTTTGGTGTTGATCCTGTGGGTCTTTGACTTTCTTATTCCTTTGCCCAGGGTTCTGGGAAAGGGTAGCGCTATGGAGGGGGGGGAACAAGCATCACATTGTCCAGTCTGCCTCCACTTTGGCTGGATGGAGTGGGAGGAGTGTAGGCTTTTTCCTTATAGAATCATAGAATAGTTTGAATTGGAAGGGACCACGGAGGTCACCTTGTCCCACCCCCCTGCAGGAAACAGGGACATCTTCCACTAGATCAGGTTACCCAGAGCCCCATCCGACCAGACCTTGAATGTTTCCAGGGATGGGGCATCTACCACCTCCCTGGGCAACCTGTTCCAGTGTCTCACCACCCTAAGCATAAAATATTTCTTCCTTATATCTAGTCTAAACCTCTCCTCTTTTACTTTAAAACCATTACGCCTTGTCCTGTTGCTACAGGCCCTGTTAAAAAGTTTATCCCTGTCTTTCTTATAAGCCCCCTTTACGTACTGAAAGGCCGCAATCAGGTCTCCTCTTCTCCAAGCTGAACAACCCCAACTCTCTCGCCCTCTCCTCACAGGGGAGATATTCCAGGCCTTTGATCATTTTTGTGTCCCTCCTCTGGACCTGCTCTAACAGGTCCATGTCTTTCCTGTGCTGAGGGCCCCAGAGCTGGACAGAGTATTCCAGGTGTGGTCTCACCAGAGCAGAGTAGAGGGGCATCCTGTTCTCTTCCTGTTCCATTTGAACTGCTCAGAACTAAAGAAATCTGCTTATTATCACATGCTGAGCTTGGGGGAAACCATGGACCAGGTGGTTCTATGTTATGATTTCTGTTCTCTTGTTTTCACAGCAGAAGTGATACAGCTCTTTGGTCGGCATTATAGTCAAGCTGGAAGATCATGCCTTGTCCCTGAGGAGAAGGCAATTTAAGAATGGTTTGGGAGTATCGAGATATGGTATCAATTCCTTCAGGAATGAGGAATCCATTTCACTTGAAGGCCCCCCTCTAAACTTTGCTGGGCATTCTCTTTTTTTGGTTAATTGTTGTTTCCTCATAGTTGGTTTTTTTTTTTTTTTTTTTTTTTGTTTTTTTTTTTTTTTTTTTTTCCCCTTCCAAGGAGTCATTCCAAACACTAGCAAGAATCTAGAACCATAAAAATTCCTGGAAAATATTTTAGCTTTTGTCCTTTGATGTTTGGCAAAACCCAACAGCTTTGCAAACTTTTGGAACAGAACTGTGGTAGTAAAATAATTTTAGAATCCCTTTGGTGTCAGTCACAAAATCATGTCTAGTCCTAGCATGTAGCTCTAGGAGTCTTGATTTTTATCCACTTTCTTTTCGTGTGCCAAAGTAATAACCTTTCCAAAAGTATTTTTGCTGATTCATATTGCCAGGAAAGCTTCCTCCTTTCCTTCACGCTCGATCAGTAGGTTAGTTGGGTTCAATAATATTTCTTGAAGGCTGTACATAAACAATGACTTTAAATTCTTCCTTTGACTCAGACTCTAGGACCTAGTCTGAGAAATGTGCAGCTTTTCCTCGAAAAATTATGTTGTAATTTCTAACGTAAGATACTTCAAAAATGATGGTGTTTGTAGATAGGTAAATATTACCCCTGCCAACTTAGAAAAACAGCAGCTACAAACCTGCTCCAGTTCACTTTCATTTTCCAGGGAAGAGATTGAAAGGATAGCAAGGAGATATTTCCCATTAATTTTCCATTGTCTGTTTATCACTGGCAACTGGGATCATTAGGGAGTTAAAACAGCAATTCTGAAGAAATACTTGGGATTCATTTTCAGCTAATTCTAATTTTAAAGGACTAAAATACTTCTATACGTCTGTGGAAAATCCATCTGTCTAAAGGATGGACTGTCTAAAAGGGAGTATCTTGAAGCCCATTCAAGGCACATGGATGTGTTTGAGTAGGTCTTCTTTCGACTTCAAAGTTTTTAGTTTCTATAGAAATTTGGCTTGTCTGCGATTTATCAGTTCTGAGATTTATCAAAGAAAATGAACAGAATCAGTCCATCCCTCTGTCCCTGGAAGCTTGAGGGTGCTTTGGCTGTGGTTTCTCATTTGAAATACTTGTTCTCTGCAGGCAGTTTTGCAGCTATTCGTCACTGGAGAACACTGTCCATGAAAGCTGTGTGGTGTAGCACATTTTCTAGTCCATTCGTGCTGGGTGCGGTCTTGAGTTGCCACAGTGCTTACTCCAGACATCAGTCAAGCTTTGGATCAAGACCAGATACTTTGCCAGTGTTTTGTTGTAATGGAGCTAGTATTGCATCATGTTGGTGAGGAAGGCTTGTTCAGTAATGGAGAACTTGCCCACTGGCCCTTTTTCACGAGATCAGGGTTTGCAAGGAGACAAGCACCTGTTCAAGCCCTTTCTCTGTTTTCCTCCTCTGCAGTGTCTCAGGATTTGTGTCAATAAGTAGAAGAGAGGTGGATTTTTAAAAGCAAAGATACCTCCTTCTGTTATCATTACCAGCAATAATAATTATGGGTTTCTACTGATACCCTTCTGTGTATGGGAGACATGTGGTGTTTGCTGTATCCATTCTGTTTGTCGTGTTTATTTAGATTGTTCTTAGAGGCAGGACCATCTGATACAATATGTCTCAGCTGTACAGACCCCAGAGTGGCATTGGATTTAATTAGAAAGATATAAGGTAAATAGAAAGAAAAAAACAAAGAAGATAGCATGTATATCAGGTTAGGAGAAGAAGAATTAGGTGGGAAAAAGGGCTGGACTTATATCCTCATCTCTTTCAGGAAAATACCTCAACCACTGAGCTACAGAAGCCGAGCTCCTTGCAGCTCTGTGGGTCATAGCTTCTCCTCTCCTGCTTGTGGTTCAACCCTTCTTCCACCATACGGTAACCTGGTGGTTTTGATGTTCCCCTCAGAAATGGGAGTCCTGAGAAATGACCTGAGTCCTGTTAAGACAAGAAGTCCCCAGGTCCTAAGCTGCACACAAGGCAGGCTTCTTCAGTACCCTCACACTTTTCTGATGGAGTCTTAAATGTGGGGCCCATTCACCTGCAGTGCCTGCCCAGGAGAGATGTCTGGGCTCTGAGCTCCATGTAAGCAAAACATAGCCTTGAGCCAGGTACTAGAGCCTGGAGAGAGGGTAAAATTCACAGCCAGGCCGATCCTCTCTGGCCTCTCAGCCCACTCAGCCTCTTGGTGTTCATGGATCACTCTCCGGCACTTCAGATTCTCGCCACGGCTCCTTAAATCACTGTTCTGAAAGGGCCAGACAGCAGCAGCTGCAGGGATTATGATGGAGACTCTTAAATAGCCTGTGAAATACAGAAGATGTAACATTTTCACAAAGAAAGCAGCACTTGTGTTATTGACTGGTTGCTTGTAGGGTATTTTCAGTCTATGTATCTTTTTTTTTTTTTTTCATTTGGCATTTAACATCCAATACCAGCTGTACAGCTCTAAAAATCTTAGTTGAGGATCCTCTGTTAGTAACAGACTGACAGGTGTCTTTAAGTGCCATTCATGTTTCTTAGAGGGTGCTGTGACAGTACCAGAATAACCTCAGAAGAGCCTGCAGCACAAGGAGAGAATGAGAAATTTCTGGTGTATTTATCCTGTCTACAACAAGAAAGGAAATGGAAGCAGTAAGTTCCCACATGGGTAACAAAGCACCTTATTTCCACATGTTTCTTATTGTCACCTGTGGCATTTAGTCCTTTTTCACAACTAATTTCCTCTCACCAAACTTCCGGGCTTAAAGGAGGTTCCTATGGCAACACCTGAGCCTGAAAACAGACTTTATTATTAAATTCTTGTTGAAGGGGAAAACTGCCTTCTCTCAGCTTCTCCTACAGGCCACAAACCCTGTTCTTACTTTGGTGTAGGCTTCAATTGAATTTACGTTGTGGAAGTAAATTGTACTTCAAGTCATTATTGGGTTTTGTTTTGGCAAGGATTCTCAAATAAGGGCTCTTAAATAGGGCCCTTATTTAAACCAAAATGAATAAAATAGCCACTTCCCAAAGGCATTGTAGCAAATAACTAGATGGAAAACAGAAAATCTGACTATCCTTTTCCGCCTTGCAAATGAGGTGGAAACAGAGTACTTGAGAACATTTGGAGATTTATAAAAAATAAAGAGTCTTGTTATTATTTCAGGTATTGAAACAAGTAGAACAAAAGCACAGACGCTCTAGCAATTCCACTGGATAGATTGGAAGCCATGGCAAGAATAGTCAGTTAACTAATGAAACCAGAACTGTGTGATGAAGACATTGTTTGCTGGAGGCTTCCTTTCCCCTCTCCTGTTGGGCAAAACTGCAGTGAAGGCAGTGAATAAGACCAGAAGTTATAACCAGCCAAAGAGGGGAACTTCAGCTGTTCTGAGAGGTATCTGTCATGTTGACCTGCCACACTCTGCTCTGTACTGTTATACCCACACTGTTCTCTGTTCTTGCCTTTTGCTTTTGTTTTTAGAGCTACTGAGAGGATTGCCATTGAAAACAACAGTAATGTGATGTGTGATGTAGAAATAATTCAGGAACCGTGTCTTCTGGTTGGAGTGAACGCCCTGATAGCTTAATTTAATTTAAACATTTAATTTAGTTTAATTTAATTTGGAGTTTTTGATGGGCAGTGAAACAATATGGATTTGATGCTGTTACACACATAAAGGCCAGTAGAGGATCCCGTGAAAGTGTTCTCCTTGTTAACCTGTAGATTCTGTGATGTTATGTTCTAATGAGATTTCTGCTGTCTCCGTAGAACACATATCTATGAGCCGCATTTTTCAGTGCCTTGATTATCTCAACTCTAAACATGTAGCTGCTGTCTTTCCCCTTACCTCATTTTGATTTGAGCTGTCCTGGAGGAACAGTGCTTGCTGAATAAAATTTCTGCAGCGATTTGCAATATTTTGTGTTCTGTTATCCTGAGTTTTTGCACATTCAGCTTACTTTGGTGGTGGCTTGCAAATGATAAATCTACATTCACCGCTGGTTATTTACTTCATTTGTTCAACAATATAGTAATATGCTTCTTTATGATGTGTCTAGGTTATCTGAATCCATAGGTCAAGTTTTTCTTTGATTATTTTGGCAGGGAAGAAACTACAGTAAATTATGTGATCACTTCATAACATCTTCCTTGTTCCAAGGGCACCTATTATTAGCAAGTAATACAGATCCCAGCAGCTATGCCTCTGGACTGTAGTATGTTTTAATCTGTCTGAAGTGAACCGTGCATTGTCTGTGCTCAGCACAAGGCTGAGTTTATTCTTGCTAGGGCTTTTCAAGATCAGCAATGGATTTATTTCCCAAGCATAAATAATTTGGTTTTGTTCTAGCTATGCAGAATGAATACAGAACTTCCTAATAAGCACATTTGCTTTCTGTATCGTGTACTCACATAAATGAAAGGCTTTTCCAAGTATTCTAAGGTCTTAATTTAATGACTGCAATAAACTTGTCATAATGTTGGTTTTTTTCTGATCTGTAAATGCTTTAGGTGGTGTCACGCTTCCACTGTATGACCTACTGTAAATTCTTTGGGATTGGAACTCTTTTTATTATGTTTTGTGTGCCACACTGCAATGTTATATAATGTTAACAGGCAAAGCAAAGTAGAGCAGGGGAAGGAAAGGTAAAGAATGCCTTTTTGAGGAGATAATAGAAATTACCGATAGAGTTGTGACAAATTGTTCTCAGGATCTGAGTCTCTTTCCAACAGCACCTTTTGCATCTTGCTTGCTGTCAGCACTGCTGTCAGAGTGAGCACAGTACCCTTCCCATAATGTCTGAAAGTGCCAGTCTGAAATTTGATTCTGCACATTTTGTAGAGCCTTTCAGCCTTTTAAACCTTTTTAAAAGCAGATACAGAATTCTAATATGATAATAGCTTTTATATTCACTTTATTTTGATTTTATAGAGATATAAATAGCACTCCAGAGTGTCTCTCATCTCTTGGTCTTTAACTGTGGGGCCACAAAGCACCAATTTTAGGATCCCTTTCAGACAGGAGCAACAGTTTAAATCTGACAGACCTAGTTCTGTTAGTATTGACAAACTGAGGGAGGCAATATTTTCTAATCTAAAACCTGGCCTAATACTATTTAGTTTATGCCTGTGTTTTCCTGGCAGCAGATTCCTCCAAAGCATTCCCTTGCCAGCCCTCTAAATCTGTTCAGGGTTCGAGTGTCTTGTTTTATTAAGAGGATCAGCATATTCAGTAGCAGCTAACACTGTCTTGTGGATGATGGAATTCCTGACTTCCTTACTAAGAGACAGGCTTTCAACCCAGAGAGCCTTTAACAGGCAGAAAAAAAGAATATCTTCATTTAATTCAAGGCATAAATGAAATAAACATTTTTTTCTGGTTCACATGAAGCAACGGTGGTGGTGCATGTTATCTTTTATGATGCACTATTCCCTTCCTCAAGGCATCTTTCTCTCATTTTTTGTTCAATTTGAAGTTGATACCGACCTCTACATCAAATGAATTTCCTTTTTGATTTTTTAATAATGTAACCTAATGGGCTCACAGCTTTGGACTGCTGGGTGAGCCGCAGAGCCTTCCACCTTTTTAGGGATTTTACCTCTTTCTTTGATGCAGAATGTCTGCCATTTGGCGGTTTAGAGTTGAACGATACTCTTGTTGCCCAAGTGTTCTTCAGAAAGACCTATATCTTAACCACCTTGGAAATGAAAATGTTAATCTTTGCTTATTTTTTCAAATATCGTGCGTATTATGCAGCCTTGCTCCTTAAATCCACAAACTGGTTCCCTCTTTGTTTCCTATTATCTGTCTGTGTCTGTGGACAGATGTGATGCACCACCAACTCTCTTTGTGCTGACAAAAACTGGAAAGTCTGATTATGGCTAATCACATAATAAATTGTAGATACTCTAGAAAACAGCTTGGTTGAAACTGAATTACAGCTTCTCTGTCTTGAAGCATATAAAGACCTTTTGCAGGTTTCTCACAGGGCTGGATGCAGTGGACTTGAGTGTTTCACCAGAGAAAGTGAGGTCAGCTTGCAGAGGGGGCCTTGGACCTCAACAGACGTGACCCAGGTCTCCAAAACAGGATTTTCACTCAAGTCAGATATCCACAAGGCAGGATTGTGTTCCCTTTCCTTCCAGATTGGTTGAAACCTTGTGCCTGGTTTTATTCTTTAGCAAAGATTCTTAATTAATAATTTCCATTCTACAATTATTAATATAGGAACTTCTGTTCATTGAGCAATCTACTTTTGAAACCTCAGTTACTTCATTTTTAAAAAAATCACAAGCAAACTGAAAAACAGAGAACTATGTGCAAGCATCCCTTCGGGGTAAAATTTATTATTCTGCAAAAATATCACAGAATCACAGAATCACAGAATCACAGAATGCTAGAAATTGGAAGGGACCTCGAAAGATCATCTAGTCCAATCCCCCTGCCGGAGCAGGACACCTAGATCAGATCACACAGGAACGCATCCAGGCAGGCTTTGAATGTCTCCAGAGAAGAAGACTCCACACCCTCTCTGGGCAGCCTGTTCCAGTGCTCTGTCACCCTCACCGTGAAGAAGTTTTTCCTCATATTCAAGTGGAACCTCCTATGTTCCAGCTTGAACCCATTGCCCCTTGTCCTATCACTAGATGTCGCAGAGAAGAGCCTGGCTCCATCCTCCTGACACTCACCCTTCACGTATTTATAAACATTAATTAGGTCACCCCTCAGTCTCCTCTTTTCCAGGCTAAAGAGACCCAGCTCCCTCAGCCTTTCCTCATAAGGGAGATGCTCCATTCTCTTCATCATCTTTGTGGCTCTGCGCTGGACTCTCTCCAGCAGTTCTCTGTCCCTCTTGAACTGAGGGGCCCAGAACTGGACACAATATTCCAGATGCGGTCTCACCAGGGCAGAGTAGAGGGGGAGGAGAACCTCTCTCGACCTACTGACCACCCCCCTTCTGATACACCCCAGGATGCCATTGGCCTTCTTGGCCACGAGGGCACAGTGCTGGCTCATGGTCATCCTGCTGTCCACCAGGACCCCCAGGTCCCTCTCCCAAATATGGTTCATGGAAGATTTAAATATTATATTTTGAGCTGTGCTTGTTAAGAGGGTTTACTCAATCTAATGACTGCTGTATAATTACACTGGTATTCATTAGCTCTGGAATAAGCATTTATGGATCAAGGGCTGGTACTGCAAACCTTATCTTGGTGGTTTTATTCTCCTGGCTCTAACCTTGTAGAATGGAGGAGTAAGTTGTGATTTTTTCCAGTTTCTTTATTCTGCAACATAAGCTAGGATTCTAGTTACAAACTGAAACATAAACACAGTTGTAAGAGCATCTCTTCTGTGTATATATATATTGAAGGCATGGGTGGATGGTTACAGGAGAATATTCTGGTTTAGAATGAGGCAAACATCCTGCAATATAGTCAGAGCTGGACACCTTTCTGATAGGTACGCAGACTCCACTGTAAGGAAAAAAGATGATTTTTGTCCTTCAGAGGAGCAGAAAGGGATTGTATTTTGTTCCTTATAAACTCTCTGTCCGCCTGCCTGCCATGTGAGAACAGCTAAGGGTGGGATTCAATGTTTTCCCTATTAATGAGTTCAGTATTAATGAATGGATTAAGTTAGTGGGGCTGTATGAATGGTGAAATTGGTACTCCGAGTGGTAGAGATTAGAGAGGTATTTTATTTAGTAAGGTATGTTTGTGTGTTTTTGCCTTTGAATAGAGATATATCTGCATATAGATATGTCTTCATTCTTTGTAGTGGATCTGAGATGTCTCTATATGTTCAGCTCCCTGTGTTTGTAACCTTGTGTTTTAGACTGTTTGATCTGTTTATTTCATTGGACAATAAACAAAACTTTTAAAAATAGAACTGATTGGAAATTTTCTATGGAACTGGAAAACACTTTTTTTGCTCAATTTTTTTTCTATTGGGTAGCTGATGTTTCAAACTTTCGTTTTTTAAAATGAATGTATGGTTGGACTTAATAATCTTAAAGGTCTTTTCCAAGCTAAATTATTCTAATTGGGAGAGAAAGCAGTTTGCAAGCTTTGAAATTAGGATCCTAAGGGGAAGAAAGACTGATTCCTCACCTGTTTTCTCCACCCTGTCTTTGCTACTGTAAGGAACAGCAGCATAAGGAAGGTGGGACTCTGGCTTAGCAATGAGGAGAGATGAAAAAGTTGATTGTTTGATCATCTTTTTCTGATGCTTTCTGAAATATTTTTCTGATTTTCTGAAATTTTCTGAATAAAAACTTGGTCTCACAATGTGGATAACAGGAAGTGCAGGACTTCCAAATTTAGGAAGTGTCAAATGGAAAATAAGAAAGTGCTTTGGTACCTGAGTCACTGTTACAAGGAGACTTTCTTCTTGTAGTTTCAGAGCCTTCCTCAGCCAGGTGAAATGAGGGCCAGTGGCAGCTCTCCCAGTGCCTGTCTGTAAGGGGGATCTGCTGGAAGTCTATCCACTTGGTTATGTGTTACGTATGAATGTAAGCATATCAAAGTGTCAGCATTTTCACTAAGTCTGTCCTAGAGTGGAGACTCTCAGTCCATCCCTTCTCAGCATCTTTTTCATAATATACTGCTGGAGCTCCAGGGAGTTGGAAACCCATCTGGCATACATAAACTGAAGATAGACCTTTTTTCTTCCCCCCACCTCTATCCCTTCCCTGATCGAGTTCAGTGAATTTCACTGCTGTATGCATTCACATTCCCAGTCATTCACACACAAAGCCACCTGGAAGGGAGTTATTGTGCTGCTAAATCGGTTAGTCTTATGGGTCTTTCTGCCTATGTAGAAAGCCAGACAAATCTGTGTTGATCCATTAATTCACCTTGCTAACCCAGGCAGCTGCCAGGCAGGGAAGGGGTGACCACATCTAGCAGTCCCTAACCGAAAATGTCTTTGAGCTCAAATCACTTTAATAAACCAAACAATTTCTGTGTGATAAAAGTTGATAATTGAAATGAAATCTATGTCCCATTACTTTGCCTTTAGCAACCCACAGAGATCAAACAGGACACACAGTATGACAATGGACAGATTGCAGAACAGAATTTGAGCCAAGTTTCAGGGCTGCATCTATGTCGTGCCTATGGGTTTGGGAGTTGGGGTCCTGAGACAAGCCAGGCACTGCAGAGCACTGGGGAGCTGCCTTGTGTTCTCTCACTTTTTTTTCCTATGATGTTTCACTCTTGTGTCCTAAATGACAACCTTTTCTTGTCTCGGGGCTGTGTAGTTGGCTGGATATGGACATCTGGCCAGGTTGTTTCCACTGGGAGGAAGGAAAGGGAGACAAGGGTTGGGGGTATATTGTGCGTATGACCCTGCATATTTGTGAAGTGTGTATGCAGAGCACTGATCACAGCTGGAGCGTTGCCCTCCTCTTTCTAAAGTCCAAGCCTGCCTTTTCAACCTGTGGAAGAGATGATGTGGCTTTGCAGCTGTCTTCGCCTTCCTATTCCTTTCATTTATACATAGACTGTCAGGTTGACATCCTTGTGTGTGCCGTCACTCTCTAGGGAAGCCTTCCTGGCTAGTTGTGCAGTAGTTTCTATTTTTTATGCACATCACTTTACAAAGAGACACTTAAGCATCCCTTTGTATCAACAGCAAAAACCCCGAGTGTGTCTACTTACTTTCACTAGAGCTGGAGCCGTAGCTGCATTCAGTATTTTCCAGAATATTGCTGCAATACTGATGAATTAAAAAATTAATTATAAAAGTTTGGGGTTTTTTTTTCTGATGTTTTACATACTGTTAATATTATAATTACAAGTTTTTTTCCTGTATCCGCTCAATAAATTTGGTGTCAGTCAGGAGATGTCTCTGCCACAGCAATGAACCAAATCCCAGACAATCTGGAGTTTTTATTTGCTTTCCTATTGTTTCATCTAATTTCCAGAAATGACAGATGACTTAATCAGTTTCAGTCTTAGCTTTTGTATATGCTATTTTTCTAGTAAAAACATGCCTTTTATTATTCTAGCTCCATCAGACCTCAACCTGCTTTTGTTGAAGGGCCTGTCACTTTGTTGTTCTTGTAGATTCATTCATCCTTATACACTGTTATTATACATCTCTTGTTACTAATATCCAGCCATTAATGGACCACCATTTGCTGAATAGAACAGAAAGTGTTTTCAAGGATTCATGTGCTCAGTGAAAAAGTTTTAGCATTATCTATTTAACAATTTAACTGTAATTCCTCTTTTGCCTGAAGATCAACAGGAGAAATTAATTTCCCTGTGGGAAATCAATAGGTTTAGGTCTCAGTATCAAACAAATGGTTTCTGTCATTAATTACAATGCTCAGATGAACAAGTAAAATAATAATTTGATGCCATCCCTATGAAATAGCAACAGAATAAGCAGTATTTGTTTAACCTTAATTTTTTAGTATTTTGTGATACAGCAATGTGCAAATATTAGAAAGGAAAGCTTGACTTCTTTTTCTTCTGCTTGGTAGGAAGCTGCAGGATGTTCAAATAACAACCCTATTCAAAATTGGTTTGGGAATTCTTCAGCTGATACTTCTTGGTCAATATACAATGGAAGTGCAGTCCATATTGCTCTGGTTAAGCACATAATCCATGCAGCATTGTTCTTATTCTTAATTTGGCATAGCTATTTTGTGACATAGAGTGGAAATTTAATAATTAAACTGGAATTCAAAATTTTTCTTAATACTATAACTGATTGATCGCATTAGCTATTTTGATGGAATGAGCAGCAGCTTATTTTGTTCAACCTGTCTAGTCTGTACATGTCTGGAGGAAAACGAGAGCAATCAAAATGCATCTCTAAGTCTCCAAAACTTCCTAAGAGGCTAATCTGCTGAAATGCTGGTGGGCTGATATAGGAAATTAATCTGAGAGTCACGGACCACTTGCACAAAACACATTGGCAACCTGCTCCACCTGCTCTAGAGCAACAACAGTAATGAACAGCAGTCCACTGCTACTGCAAGCCCTTCTTGCAGGGAGAACTTTTCAAACAATTGCAAGTATCTAGTTATCCACAGAGTATAAAACCACATAGAGTATAGTGGGTGACCTGTGTGAATCACTGGCACTGAGGTAAGAACTTTGTTAATAAGTGGCTTTCCAATTAATTTTGCAGTGATGGAAAAAAAAATCTGAAAAAATTTTGAATAGTTCAATAATTTCAATAAAATAAAGCATTCAGCTTTCAAATCTTTTAAAAAAAAATTGAAATAAATCTTGAAACAATAGATCAACTGCTATTAAATTAAACATATTTAATTGAAGTATTATCTTAGGGGTTTTTTTGGTTTATTAACCAGGACAGTAGGAAAGCCATGTGTGTTTTGCAAAAAAAAAAAAAAAAAGAAAAAAAGAAAAAGTGTGTTGAGGTCAACTCAAGTATTTAATAAAATTTTATCAAAACCATTTCAACAGCTCCTGTTAATGGGTTTGAGGATAGGATTTTGTGCCCATTGTAATGAGGCCACATTTCTCATCGGCTTCTGATTCTTGTTTCTCTTCCAACATACAGTCTGATTTGCAAGGTCCGGAGCATAAATGATAACAGTAACAGCATATATTTGTGAGAATGATAACAACCATTTCACTAGGTGGGGAAAAAATAAATTCTATGGGACCAGTTGTTCCCTGGATACCTGTAACCTAATCAGGATTAATGTGACTTTTTGCCCTGAATCAATATTTTTCACTCCTTCAATTCTTTGTTATTAATCATTTCTCTTTCCAGCAAGTGCTAATATTCCTGCTTTTTGCTGCATATACTGATAATTTATTTTTAAAACTTTGGAAAGGTGGTTTCAGCTTAGCAGACACGGCAGTATAGCAAATCATAATTTTTATCACCCTTTGAGAGACAAAATTAGCCAGTTGCTGCTGGAATGTCTTACAAATTGTCGTGTTTTTTTTTTCTGTCTGCACCATTGTAGCCTGTGATCCAATCCACTTTCACAAACCTACCCCTGGTCACTAGTGCAGGGTACCTGATAAAGTTTGGTGGAGTATGAATTTGTATGAATTTCTAAGTTTTTCTTTATTAATTGGTTAAATAAATCCTCCCTCCATTCATCAGACTGAAAAAAATTACACAAATACTGGAATTAAACCATACAGTTATTTTTTTCTGATAAGATGTATAGTTTGAATTAAGTTCTTTGTAAATATTCTGCACTTAAAGTTAATATTTGTCTTTTTCTGATGTTCAGGAACATTCTCAGGTACTCGGGGGAATAGTTTGACTTGTAAAAGCTAAAACCAAGATCTGAATATAAAGAGTAGTTGTAATATTGAATACTGAATGCTGTTTATGCTTTGCTTTGAACAATTGCAGCTTTCTAACTAAAAAGTGACTGCATTAAAGTAGCTGAATCTGAGCACTTTTTGTATATGCAATAGATTTATAGCATGAATAATGATGTGCTACAAATAATGATTTTCTTTGCTGAGAGATACCTCTTACTCAGGAAAGGGCTCCATCTAGGAAACAGGAGTTCATGCTGCACATCCCATATGCAAAAGACCTACGTTTCTGGAAAGTGAGAGAATATATTATGTACATCCATTTAAACTTGACCCTTTGGGAGGCATCAGATCTAATATGAATTCAGTAATATTGTGGTGGGTAGCTCACCTTGCCTGCAGAAATTGTGTGTCCTGCTCAGGTGGGAAGGTTGGCCGTCAGTCCCCTCAAATATCAGGAGTTTAGTCTGGATGCATGTAAGTGAGGTAGAAATGAGTGACTAGGCTATGCAGGATAAAGAGTGCTGCAGGGGGGCATGGGGACGGTTTTTTTTGGGGGGTCCAGATTTAATGCATGAACTGAGTGAGTCCAGCTAGACTGATGCCCCAGCATTGGGCAGGAGTAACTGAAGTTGAACTTCATAGTTCTGATGACCTCATGCCATTTTAACCTCATCAAGCTGTAAGATCTCCTAATTTCTCCCCTGGAGAAGCTTTTTCTCAGATGGAATGAAGAGCCCAAGTCATCCACTACACAGTGGTGCTTCAACCAGGGGTGCTGGTGGAAGGATGCCTTCTACCATCATTGTAGTGACTAAAGCTTTTGAACTTGTATCTCCAATTACTCAAATTTGGAATAAACTTTGTTGTTGTCACATTACACTGCAGCTCAGAAAGGAAAATTCAATGTGGTGCCACTGAATGGATAGCATATTAGGGCTGGGTTAGAGAGGTGCATTGCTAAAAATAATCTGTTTTATAAAACATGGGACATGTGCATGGAAGATTCTGACATTTTGCAACTTCCAATTGTTTCAGAGCTTGGTGGGTTAGATAATAAAAGATTTTGAGATGTATTGCACAATCTCTGTGTAACTCTATGGAGTGTATGATGCATATTTTGTTTCTTGCTTTGCTTCTAAATATTCATTTTGATAAGGGACTTATCATGTTCGTATTTAAACTTAATTGTTCCCTCCTGTTGCTGTCATGTGAAAAGCAATAAAGTCAGTATGAGGGAGAAATAACAAGACCAAAAAAGAACAACACCAGGGAGCTGCATGTCCCTTGGGCATGCTATTATCCACTTCATGGCCGGCAGAGAGTGTGACCTGCAGCCTTGGCACCCAGGTCCCCTGTGGGAAGAGTTTAGGTAGCAGCCTGTCAATATGGTGTATGCCTCTTCCTCCCACTGCTCTGATCAGCTGTAAATGCTTCAATGGTCTTTACTAGCTGCTGAGATATTGTGAGGACTGGAGATGTGAAGCAGGCAGTGAATGCCCAATAATTTTGCAAGTTGGGCTGCTGTTAGTACGTGAAGAAATGTCCTTGTTGAGAGGAGCTGAGTAAAGTGGGCTCTAACGACTGCAGTGTCCATGACAGAAAGAGTGAAGTAGGCTATGACAACCTTGAAGTGATTTTCATTTGCAGTGGCAGGGAAAAACTGTGGTATTACTGGACCAGGGGTAAAGTAAATGAGACAAGCAAGCCACATTGTCAGTGGCACAAAAACCCATCATCTTCACATTTCTGAGTGAGAGCTTTCTTACCTACTCAGAAAAGTGGGGCCACTCTTATCAAAGCCAAATTAGGAGTAGGGTTGGATGCTTTCAGGATGAGGGACACCGCATATACTGGCAATATCAGCCAGTATTGCAATGTCTGAATGACTCTTTTGAAGTGTGGGAATTTATGACTTAAATGCTCCTGTGCCTGAGTTGATCCAGCACTGGGCACTTGGAGTAAAACTCCCCTTATCGCGACATGGGATTTTGTTCTGCAAAATTCATTCCAAAGACAACACAGATAAAACCCAAGAGAGTCTACCTCTGACAAGGGAGCAGGCTGCTCCTGAAAACCAGTAGATTTCCAGAACTCATGACTAGCTCAAGAAATGCTTTTTTTAGGGTAAAATATCTTTCTTTTTTAGTAAACATGAACTTTGCTTTTGATAGGAGA
>NW_010104793.1:22330-35047 GCF_000699245.1 Pterocles gutturalis | reverse complement strand
GGGCAAGGGCCAAAGCCTCTGCCATGGCTCGCCTGAGAGTCAGTTTGCTCGGGAGCCAATGAAAACCTGCGGCGGAGAGAGAAGTGGTATCTGAGAGACAACTATGTAGACACGCCAGTCCTTGGAGAGAAACAAGAGGAAGGAGGCACCCCAGAATTTCCCCTGCAGCGTGGTGAAGACTCATGGTGATGCATGGTTTGTCCCTCAGTGCTGCCCACGCGGAGATGCAGCCGTGGAGGACTCCACGTAGGAACTTTGGAGCCAAAGACCACGCTGGAGCTGAGCAGCCATCGTGGGGCTGTGGCCCTGTGTGGAAAAGGACTCACGCTGGAGCAGTTTTTGAGAAGGACTCTCCCGTGAGAAGGGACCCCACGCTGCAGCCAGGAAAGGCTGTGAGGAGCCCTCCCCTGAGGAGGAAGGAGCGGGGACTGACTGCACCCCCCATTCCCTGCCCCCCTGCACTGCTGGGGGGGAGAAGGTACAGAACAAAGCCTTTGGGTCTTGGGAAGAAGGGAGGGGTGGGGGAGAAGTGCCTTTTTAAGATGTAGTTTCTCTCATTATCCTGCTTCTTGTTGTAAATAGTTAATAAAATCAAGTTTGTTTGCTTGTTTGTTTTTTTCCAAGTCCTGTCGGTTTCTTGCCCGTGACCCTAAGTGGTGAGTGAAACCCTCCCTGTCCCTGCCTCAGCCCACCAGCTGTTTAACAAAAGACAGTCCGGTGGCATTTCTAAACTACGACACACTATCGTTCCTTTCAACCTTTAAAGTGTCCTGGGACACCATGTGGTGTGCCAAAATTACCTTTCCATACAAGAATGTAGAAAGAAATGGCTAAACATTTCAAAACAGAAAAATTAACCTGATCTAAAACAAACTTTAATGTTGTTCAAAGTGTTTAGAGAATAGAAGGCAAATAGTCTGATCCTTTCCAGACACAGAAGAGAAGTCCATTAAAATCCCTGATTCCATTCAAGAAGCTGCTGGAAAGCTACTTTCAGAACCCGAGCTGGAAAGAAAACAAACTTTAAGCTTCTGAACAGAAGTAAACAAAGCTAGAGAGGTTTTGGGAACTTTTAATTAATTTTGAAGCCATGAATTTAAGTCTCAGTAAATAACTTCTTCTGCATTTGTGTTTGGGTTTATTTTTATATATATATTCTATTTCATGCTAGTAGTAAAAGACTCTAGGATAGTGCATTTCTGAAGGCATACTATTTTTTCAATTGTATCTTTCAAGCGCTGGTAGTCAGTTGGTCTTCAGCTTCCTGTCTTATACCCAAGGCTTTCTCTAATTGTCACAACACAACGCTCTGTGGCTCAATTAAATGATATGCTAGAGGGTGACAAAACCATAGTGATAAATACTGCTCATAGCAGTGTTATTGCCTTGAGCTGAGGTGGTCTGGTTCTTCTGAGGAAGATGTGTATATATATGTATATGTTGGTGCAGTGAGTCCAGAGACTTACTGCAGCATATTGCACTGCCAGGTTGCATGGCCTGAAGTTGAAACCCACCTATTGTTGGATTGTTTCAAAGGAATTTGAGATAAGTGGAAGGCTGCTGCTAAAGATGTTTGTTTTGTTCTGCCCTTTGTAAATTTCTTGTGATGTTATTCTTGTTCAAATACCCTCTCTGGGCTATAGCTAATGGAGAAATAAAAGGAACTTTCCTTGGCTTTTTGATTGGTCTTCCTGGTTTTCATTCATGGATATCTTTATGATTCTCCTGTATTCATTCTTCAAGGTTGTCTCTGCAATTATGACACATTACTGAGGCAATTCAAAATAATATATAGACTTTTTAGCATTTCCTCTCTACTGATGGCTTCCTTGTCCTTTCTCTTTCTTTTTTTTTTTTTTTTTCTGATGATGAAACACAGTTAAAAGCAGGCTGTGCTTATTCAGTTCTGTTCATATTCTCTCACTATCTCAGTATCATTCTTGATTTAGTGAAGTGCAGGATGCAAGGCTGTTTATTAATATTTCTTTTCACAGTACACAAAAAGGAACAAATATCAAACCAGTAAAAGCATAGGCTAAGGTACAGAAGACGACTAGGTTTCTTTTTTCCTCCCTATTCTTATGAAACAGAAGGAACCAGCTCAGCTGGGTATCACTCATCACAAGACTCTGGTTTGATTTCTGCAGGTGGCAGAGGTAAAAGGCTTGGCTATGCAGGACCTGGGGATTCAAAGGAAGAAATTGGTCAGAAGTCCTTTCAACTTCATCAAATTCTGATGGGGAATGAGTAAAATGTTACCAGACTTATTTGGTATCTGATTCTTTCTGTTATTCTTTTACAACTTAAGAGTATTATCAGACAACAGGAAAACACTGACCAAAGTGTACAGGCTGAAAAGCCTCACTTTGAACACCTGTATGCTTACTGGGGTGCTTTTTTTCACAAGAACTATAGGAAGTTTGTCATCTCTGAATATGCCCTCATTGCTCAATTTTAAGGGACCTTTAAATCTCCTGTCTACAAGAATAAGAAACTTGACTTATAAATCAGATCAAGAGGCAGAATTAAAACACCTTAAGGGTAAATTCTAATTCCCATGAGACACAATCTTACACTTCTGGAATTCTAACAAACACACACAACTTTTTCTGAAAATAATAAAGTGGGAGATATGGCAAAGTGAAAACAACGTAATTGTGAACCATCGGTTTCAGAAGCTGAAAAGTAAGAATATCACCTGCGGTCTGGAAAACTAAGGGGAATTGAAATGATTGTCTTATTATCTTCACAAACTTCTTCATGAAATACAAAGAAATATGCAAGAGATTCTGCAACAAATATAATAATGCAAAGAAAAATATATGAAAAGTGTTATCTCTCCAATAAACAGCACATGTAATTAAATGAGGATTAGGTGATACGCCTTATATCTTATTTTTTTTACTAGTATCCTTGCAATTTTAATATCCCATTTCAATTCACATGCTACGAATCATCTGAATTTTTTTTTTTTATGAAGCATGATGAACCATTACCTCAAGTTCAGATTGATTTCTTGAAATACCTTCTCCCCTAAATGGAAATAATGAAACAGAAGACTAAGACAAACAGGAGGCAAGTGATTGTGAACCTTTTAAGAAACATCTCTATTAAAAAGAAATCGTTCTGATACTTGGTTCTCTTATAAAAGGAGGATATGGACAATTGTTTGGGCTGCAAACTGTGTAGTAATTGATAAGGACAGTAATTGTTTAGCAGAGTGAAAGGCTCAAATCTATTTTATTATTCACCTCTCTGTTATTAGCCCCAGTCATCTGAGGTAGAAGTGCAACAACTTGGAATGACACCTATCACCTTTAGAATGAAAACTGTGGCTTTTGCCCTCTCTTTTTTTCTATATTGGCTCCTGGAAAACCTTCAGAGTTGTATGTAACTTAACAGACCCTAGCATTATAAGAAGGAACAGACGGTCCATTAGCCATGTGTTAGAATAGCGAGAGTCTCGTAAGCCAGTAGTTCCTTGTTGACCTTCAAAAGCTTTGTAGGAGAATGTGAAAGGCAGAGAGAGGCCTGAACATTGTATTTTGTGTAGATTCTTTCACTTCCTTATCCCATCTTCCTCTGCAAATAATTTGCGGTTGCTGTTGTCTAGCCAACAATATCTTAACTGGGATCTGGCAAGGACGTACCTGAACTCTCTTCACTTAGAGTCATGTATCATAAAATGTGAACTTAAGAGTGTAATGACTTGTATGTATATTTTTTAAATATTTATTTTAAGAATATCCTTGTATTTTTCCAGTATGTTTTCTGTGTAATGTAAGGGTCTCTTGTACTCTACAGTCAAAGTATTCTGTTTCTAAACACAACATTTCTATGCCGTCCGTGTATCAGTACAACACTTCTGGCTTTAGCCATGTCAAGTCTGTTGAAATACATTTTTAGAAGTTGAAAAAGAAATTTAATTGTACCAAGATTTAGCCAACATTTTAAAACTGGTAATGCAGCATGTTTTCTTATCAGTCATCAAATACTTCGTCCTTATGGAAAGAAAAAAGGAATAACCTCAATGAATCCCTGTATACAAGCATTCAAACCACTTCATTTCCTGTTTTCAATCCTTACTGTAAATCTGGATTTATCTCCTGAAGGATATTAGAGTTAATGGTACTTGAGTCTAGTGGATATCTCAACTGGAGAGCAACTGTTTTTCCTTTTCTCACCTGTTTCTCACCTGTTGCTCACCTATTGCATGTTTTTGTAACTTCTTTCCTCGTAAAATATTGAAATAACATATTAGGACAGATATCCTTAATGTTGTTGGTTTTTTACTTTTCAGGACATTCTGAGGTACTATCCAGTTTTACTAGCATATTCTTAATTTATGCATGGCACTCCAATTAGCAAAACTGGGAGTTGCATGCTAAGCACAGGAAAGAAAATAAACCAGCACAATGCAACACCAACTTTCTGAATGACACAAAAACTTTTGCTGATTATTGTGTAAATTTTCCTTATATGTTTAGTAAATCAGTCTTTTAGGTTTTAGTTATTTGCTTCTTGGATGTCCTGTCCAGCACGCCTGCCAGGGGCAGGGACTTCTTTCAATAGATAAGGTTGTTCAAAGCCGCATCCAACCTGACCTTGAACACTTCCAAGGATGGAACATCCACAACTGTTCCAGTGTTCACTATCCTTATAGTAAAAATTTTTTTCCTTATGTTCAGTCTAAACTGGCCCTCTTTCAGTTTAAAACCATTACCTCTTGTCCTGTCACTACAAACCTTGATAAAAAGAAGGAAAAGGAAAACAGGAAAAGCTAACACCTGCCTTTTACCGAGAGTGCAGCACCATCACCTCTTCTTCTTGGCATTAAGAAACAGGGACCTGAGGAGCCTCCTCACCCTGGCATGGCTTGCATCAGGATCTGCATGCTCTTCATAGCTGCTCCACACCTACACTTTGCTGCTGTTTTAAAGGTGTGAAATCCTTCGATGGAACCAGAGTGAAAGGGTGTTGACTTTTATAACCTATGCAATAGAGATTATAAACAGTACCTATTCTTAATGGTAATAGATGGTAGTGTGCTTTTGCTTCTTTCTGCAGACTGTGCAAGATTAAGGTCATACAGAGGTAAAACATAATAAGCAAAGTGGTCTGTAATGGAAAACAGTGGTCTAAGTGAGATTTTTAAAAGGCAGGAAATCCTGAATTATGGTTCCTGCTCCACATACATTTCCCTGTCCCTCTGATCAACTCAATTTGCATGCCCTTCATGAACCTAGGGGCACAGATTTCTAGGAAAAAAAAAAAAAAAGGAAATCAAATGACTTAGAGAAAATTGGGACAGTATCTCAGAAAATGGGAATGCTCTCCAAAATCAATTCCATGATTCATATTTCAGATTTCTGTTTTCAACTGCTGTTGGATGAATTTGTTGTTGTGAAAATTAATTCCCTGGTAAAATGCTGCTTCGTAGTATGTATCACCCTATATTTGTTCCTTCTGCACTCAAGTATCCTGACTGGAACATACATCTGCTAAGCAGGTGCTCCAGCAACTCTGTTTTGCTAAACATGATATACCTGACCTAGTGAGGTATGACTATTAGCTATATTTGCATAGACGTATATTTAAGCAGTTTGCATGGAAATATGTAAATAGAAGAATTTTTCTCTCATATCCTTAATCTAGCAGATTAAAGATACAGAAACACCCTGTTAAAAGAAGAAAGCTGCATGGTTATACAATAAGGCACGAGGGAATTGCAAAGTGGTAGAAACAGAACCAGAGATTGTCACCTGCTCAAATTTTATTCGACAGAAAAGGTAACAGAGGAAACTCTGTACTGTAAGAAGCCGATGTCAGAGGCTTTGTCAGATATATAAACAAATATGAAAAGCGAAAGCTCTTTTAATTTGAATATTGCTCTAAGCATATCCAGAATGGTAACAAAGGTCACAAGCAACAGGAGAGTCAGAAGATTCATTTGTGGCAACAGCTCCAAACCCCAGAAGGCAAAGAAGCAATGAGCATTCGTTCAACCATATTTTTGGTAAGGTCTCAGGACAGGAGATAGGTAGCAAATCTGGGCTGGTCATGCCTCAAGATGTAGCACGACCAGAAATAACACCAATACCTGACAGCATTTTATGTGTTTATGAGGGTATTAGTAGGTCTACATAATTACACTAAGCACTGCAGGTGCTACTTGAAATCCACTTTTAGCTTAGTTATTACGGTGTTTCAAAGCATCTGTAATTCTGTGTTATGCTGATATTGATTTTTAATTCTTAAGTTTATTTAGGAAAGGAGGATGTGAGGAAGTGAACTTGTAAGATACTCTTTCTAAGGCGATTTGGGCAGGTTGTTTCCGTGTGTAGAAGCTGCTGTTTCACAGAATATCGATCAGCTGGAACTAGATAAAGCAGAATTGATGACCAAATAATATATATGGATTTCATATATATTAAAATATGTAGTCACAGTATGTAGACTACGTAAAACCAAAAGCAGCCATTGAGTTTCTACAGAAACTTGAATCTTTGTTAAGCTGCAAATCCTCGATTTATGACTCCCTGTGATAGTTATCAGCACAGTTTACAGCTGCATTTTCAGGGCAATGCTAGGTACTTACACCTATTTTTTTATTTGTATGACTGAAATGTGTATAACCATGAGCATGCATGTTAAATGTCAGGTCATAATTCCCTTCCTCCGTCTCTTTATTTGTGTCATCAGCAAATAGTGTATCCTTATATAATTCACAACCATTTTACAAACCTTAGCAAAATCCCGACAAACCAAGATGAAAATCATCACAAATTTTAACACTGCATCAATTGCAAGTGTGAAATGTGTGCAATTTGTAAAAATTTATAAACAAATAAATATTCCTGAAATTAATACACATGTACAACTACACACAAAAGCAATGGCTCTTTGTTTAATAACAGGCTTGTTCTTTTCCCAAATTCTTTGCTTACTGGTGATTCACCTAACATCTTTGCAAAATTGCCCCCCAGTGTGTTCTAAAAATCGGTAACTACAATAAGTAAGAATTAAATTTGTTCAGGAAAAAGTCTGTCTTTTAATTATGCAGGAAAAGAATAATAATGAAATCTGAATATTTTTCTACTTCTCAGATGTCTGTTAACCCCACAGTGCTGAAACATTCTAAAAAAAACCCCAAGCAAACAAAAAAAACCCCCAAAAAACAAAACAAAAAAACCACAAACCCCCTCCCCGCCCCGAAAAAACAAACTAGCACTTATTCTGATTTAACAGGGTAATTCTATTGACTATCATAAAGAGCTACTCTTGATTTATACCACAGAGATCAAAATCAGACCCAGTTCCTCTATAATATTCTTCCTAACATATCCTGTATGGATGAAAATCTAAGAAGTAAGATTATGGGGATTTATTCACGCATATTTGGCAGCCTTTTCATACTTATTGGTCTAGCAGATAACATTTGAATTTAGTGCCTTTTTGCTTAAGAGTCAGATAAGTTATTTGCTGTATGAATAAGTATTTGATAGCAGATCAGACAAAGATAAAGCATGAGGTATGAGTTTGCAGATGCAATAAAATGACTAAAAGGCCAATTTATCCCTCATGTCACATTGCTAAAGTCAATGAATTTTATCTTTATGTTAAAAATCCAATTTCACACTTAAATAGATTATTTATATCAGAATTGTTTGGGTTTTGTTTAGTACTAGCTCTTGTAAGAATACTCTGTAGGATGAGACCAATTAGACATTAACTTGTGACTTTTACACATGTAACACAGAGTCTATTTTTTTCTAAATGTATCACCCCAACTCATGTCAAGGAAATTCCAATGTACTTGCACAGCACATACAATTACTGATCATTAGTCCAACCAGAGAACATTAGAGATTTAGATGAGATATGACACTTGAGCTAGAGAAAATTTAGAGAAATCAAAAAGCTGCACTGTCATCAGGAACTGTGAAGAAATATAGTTCTGAAAACGGCAAAACCACAGGATCACAAAAACAAAGTGGAAGAAAATCAGACTAAGCTGAAGGACAGAGGAAAAGCTCTCTGAGCAAAGAACAGTGAGTGGAATAAGGCAGGTTGGTACATAGGGTTCAGCAAGATTTAGGGAACAAGAATGTGCAAGTAGGCAGAAGGTGCACATTTTAGTGATAGAACAACAATCCCAGAAGTGCATTAATGAGCCACAGGCAAGTGGGGAAATGGGTACAGAAACAAATTGGTCAGTCTTTGCACCTTCTGCACCTGGGCTCTGAGCCACAGCTGAAGCTGTGAGCAGCTGCAGGTCAGTGTTCCCATCTCCAGATTCTTAGTCTCCACCACTCCTGTCAATAAAGTCTTTGGCTTCTTCATTAAATATTGCATAAGTTTCACACTGCTGTTCAAACTGCTCCTGTATCTGTTCCTTCTTGAAAATCCTCAGACTGTTTCTCCCTAAACAATTTCAACTAGAGAGTCCTTGTGGGACAAGGGGAAAAACACATAGTTTGAATTTGCTCCAACTCTTTTAGAGATGCAGGATTTAGAGGTATCACCTGTAGCAGTTCATATCTCTTTATATGACTTTCAATGGTTATGCATTTTAATCAGAGGTGGTCAAAATATTTCAAATGAAGAGTGAAGATTTAGTGCTCCAGTACTGATCTTTCTATACACTCATAATTTTTCTGACATTCTTCATTTTCCACAATTCTTTTTCAAATCTGGTTTGGATTCCTCTTACAAGCAAACAGTAACCTATTTCAGAGTGCTGGGACATTATTCAGAAATGAGTAAGGTCTCTAGAGTGCAGGTAGGTTTTTCCTGTTGTGTGAATTAATTGCTTCTCCTTCACTGTCCACCAAAGTCACAAACACCTGATTTCGTGAATAAGCTGAGTTTTCATGGTTTTGAAAAATTCCAGGAGATAAAGTCAACTTCACCCTGCTCTGCAACGTTTGGAAGCTTACCGCCTGCCAAATAAGAAGTTGTGTTAGCACATATGCTATTCAGTGGTTTGGATTTATCTAGTTTCAAATGCAGCACCAGTTTTTCCACCTGGGAAATACTTCAGGTTTAGTTTGGGACTGTGGAAGTCAGTTGTCCAAACCCAAGCAAGTGTCTAGGTTCCCTCTATAGTCAGTGGAGAGAAAGAGGAAGTTCCAGGTGGCAATTCATTCAAAAATGTGATTTATAAAAACTTTTTTTGAAATCCATGTTAATTGTATCGATAGATGCAGACTAATCCGTATGTCTGTTGATTTCTTTGAAGAACTCTAGTAGCGTTGACTAGTGTTGACTAGCATTGACAAAATCAGTATTGACTCTTCTTCATATTTATCCACAGTAAGTCTCATCTTTTCTATCACTTGAAGCAATTTACTGGCTTGGAGTCAGGTAGTCTGCATCCTCAATTGTCCCCTGAAACCTTTAAAGCTGTCTGCACATTTGTAACTTCTCTTCCACCAAAGAAATTTAAATTTGAACAACAGTTAGCTTACCTCAAAGTCAGTAATCTAGCAATTTCACATTTGTGCTCATTTAAAAATTTAGAATTAAGATCTTTATCACAAAATGCATTAAGCTTGAAATTCCATTTCCTGTTGTGGAACCCGTATTCCTATTAACCATTTTGCATTTCCTCCGTGCCTCTATAGCTGATGTTCTTTTAATTGGAAACCGAAACATTTGTTTAATTTTGGATCCCTGACTGGATTATTTTTAATCCTGACTACTTCCTAATTAATTAACAATGCTGTACCTTCTTTAGTTGCTCTCTTTTTACATAGCTACACATGAAATATTTGGTTTAACTTCCTAATTAGGCAACAGTGCAAAGAATTTTGAAAAGTTTTATTTTATCCCTATTCTTACTGACTCAACTGACTTTTTCTACTTCTACTCTCTCTGCCTTTGGTGTAAAGCACTCAGTTTGATGATGCCTGCACAACCAGCCAGGTTTCTGGTGACTTAAATTTCTGTTTGTCTAAAGATGGCCTGTCAGGAAAACCACCTTTTGCTTGAAAATATACCCAACTGCAAATAGTATGGCATTCCCTTCAGGCAGTTCCAATTACTTTGAAATCCATGTAAAAACTGATGTCAGCTTGAAAACAGCAAACAGAGAGACAGAGGGTATGAAAAACATGTATAATTAGCAGGGAAATTAACTTAATGCTGAGAGGCAACAGGTGCCTAATCGAGCATCCAAGCAATCTCCTCAATTCTAGATCTTTTGGGGTTTTTTCCTCGTTAACTGACAGATGAGAGGTAATGATGATATTGATGAAAAAGAACCAGTTAAAAAACCTGAGGAAATCCCATGAATAAGCAAGAAACAGCCAAAAGACTGGCAAGCCTGCTCTCAGCAGCAGTCAGAGAAGGATCTACATTAATAAGCAACAAAAAAAGAAGAGAAAGGCACCATCTGGCTTTACCCTTCCCACAGAAAGGTCAGGCTCTTTTTTTGCCCTGGAAATACCCAGCCAGCCACATGCCAAGGCCAGGAGACCCCGGAGGGAGAGACCTGGGAAACAGCACGTCCAAGCAAGCAGCTTTCCAAGGTAAGGCATCTTTCCTTCATTTTTTTCCAACGTTTTAGGGCCAAATTTGTACTCAAAAGAGAAGTGTCTGTAGAGGCAGCTGCTCTAGTCCCATAGCAGTGTTAGGAAGAGAGTTCTTTGTCCAGCTTTTCATTTTTTCTCCCATTTCATACTCTTTGCCTCCCTAACCCCTGAAAAGCATAAGCACTCTGGGGAAGTAAAGGCTTCTTGATTTCAGGAAAAGTGCAGCAATGTTTCTAGTAAGGTGTATGTCATTTTAGACTTCAAACAATGTGGATTTTTTTCAAGCTATTCAGAACATTTATAGCCATTGCACTTCTTCCATACCCCAAGTTTTGCATTCTTTGCAGAGCACCCTTATTTGGTGTGTAATGATTTCGGAGCTGTTAAATCTTTACGTTATTCCAACAACATGTCAATTAACGGAGGCATTTTATACAGATTACAAAGATTTGTCTGAGGTGGCCACAGCTTTGTTAAAGCTGTTTTGTGGACATCTTCATAATTAATGGAAAAATCATTAGGAATTCAGTCTTTATTAACCCCTGTAGCTGCAGGGGCCCATTTCATCTTAATTGCATTCATTTGGCACTGGCAGTATTATACAGCATAATCACTAATAAATGATCTTTTAATTTGTACCAATCAAGAGAGCTTGCTTTCATGCCAATATTCCTGTTTCTTTGATGTTGACCTGTCTTGATTTTTGATCATTTGAACTTAAGATGATTTACTGGAAAATCAATATCAATACCAAATCTGCCGTATTCATACATCTGTGGTTAACTCCAATTTGATGGTATTTTGATTGAAATAAGTAGTGCTTGATTATCTATTCAGATTTTAGGAAATAATCAGGTTGGGAAATCTAGTCCTGTATACTTATTCAAAGGCAAACAATTAGAAACTGTAGGAAAACTGCAGAGCTGGGACAGCATTAGAAGTAACACTTCAGACTCCACTAATTAACCAACTGTAATCTCCTAAAGGCCTCCACCAATAGGGTAATATGCTATTACCCATTTAGGGGGTCAACGGGGGCTTTGGCTACACTTGTTAATAAGAAAATCTGAGACAGTTTCTCTCATTATACCCCCTGTCAGCGCTGTCTCTGCGGTATAAAATAGTCATCATTGTTCTGTTGGTCAGTTAACCAGAAACCAGACTACTGTAAAAAAAATACTTAACAGCTAATTGAAAATGACTGAAACATTCCCTTATCAACCAGTTGCTTTGTGCTGTTTGAAGAAAATATAAATGTTGGTGAGGGAGGGCAAACATAAAGTTCACTCTTTTTGATTAATACCCTCTACTTGAGCTAGAATTACTAACTTAGCTAAAGACAAAAAGCTTACAGCTGTTACTTCAGCCTCTTGGTTATGAATTAAAAGGGGAAAAAAATACATAATACCTTTCCTAATATTATAGCACTTACTCCATAAGTACTGACTTAATTTATTGAGAATTTACAAGTAAATCTCTTAAGTACAAGGCCTTGTCGAAGCTATTACCGCAGTCTTACAATGTGATACGGCTCTTCTACTGGCTGTGAAATAAATAAATAACGTATCTCGTTCTGGGGTGGGAGGGAACGAGCTGGACCACTACAGCTGCATCACAGTAGGGATTGTAAAGGTTCCTCGTCCTCTTGTGTCACTGCCTCGACCCTTGCTGACAGATACTGTAGATGACTGACCTTCCTTAAGCCTTTGGTAATTTTGGGCAACAGGTTCTGGAACAATCTCCAGTTACGAAAGGGAGAAAAACTTGAGTGTGTGCACACGTGCAAGTTAGATGACATTTCATTTTATGTCACTCCAATTTTTAGTACAAATATTATAAATCATTAAATGAATAAGCAGGATTAAACAATTGATTTGCAGTTGTTGAGGTGCGTACATGAAGGAAGCAAATAAAACAGCTTCAGCACTGCCATGCAGTGACATCTCACAGGAGACTCTGCAGCTTTGGGGGACAGAGAGGGATGCAGAAAATACTTTAATCTGAAACTACAAGCATGAAATTGCTTCCATTAACCTTGACTTCCTGATTATTGTGTAGCGTTATCAAAAGGGACACTTAAGATTGTTTTGGTGCCCTAAATATATATTACCATACCTAAACAAATTTAAAATTAATAATGACTGCCCTTGATGTATAATGCCTGTTTAGTTACAGTGGGATT
>NW_010104793.1:10552-22299 GCF_000699245.1 Pterocles gutturalis | reverse complement strand
TTTAGTTCTAATGGTGTTTTTTTTTTTTTTTTTTTTTACAGGAGTCCTAGGAAGTCATCTGTCCTAAAAGATGGATCAATATTCTCACTTCTACAATCATTATACTGCAGCTACTTATTTGGGAATTCTGACAGATGGATATTTATAGTAGCAGCTTACACTTCTTACAACCTGTTTTGGCAATTCCAGCTGCTGAGGGGCTTGCCTGAGACCCTCATAAAGTGTTCACTCCAATAATTAATTATTCCCATTCCATTGCATTGATAGAAACACACCAAATTTATAATTCTAAAATAATGGGGTGGGGAGGAATCACCATTATCAATGAATGACATAGCTCATGATTACAAACATTTGTTTAGGCAGTTCTCCAGATTCCTATCTCTTTAAGATTTTTTTTCTGCTTTTTCTACACTGACAACTATAATTTCCCTTTAACGGTGCAGTGGGTAGGGTTTGTTGTTTTTTGTTTTTTTCATTTTTATGACCACACTTTTTCAAAATTAGGGCAATATTGGCTTTAATCCAGTCCATCTTTATGCACTAATCTTTATCCAGCAGCTTATACTGTCTTCTCCAGTTGACCTCAAATGTACTGAGTTATTTTGCTTTTTCTGTCTAAAAGTTATAGTTTCTCACTCTTCTGCCTTTCAGTGTGCACCTCAGTGGAAATCTCAGACTCTTACTAATATTTTAATACATTTTAATAGCATGGATTTAAAAACCTTCCTTGCTTATAATCTTTTGGCTAAACAGCAGCACATAAATAGAGTGTATCACCATGTATTTTATATTTTTGTATATCACATGGCAAGGACTATACATGCATACATTCCTTGGTTATTATGACATTTACTACCATGTGGTTGGATGTACTTTATTCTGATTAAGACTTTTAATGGTTTTCTTAGATTTTTTTCCCACAATAAATATACACATATACAAAATTCCCTTAAGTTTTCTTATCAATCAGAGAGGTCTCTAATACCACCTTCTAAGACAATGTGCAGGGTATGCATTTTCTCTTGTAGTCGCTTGATGAAAAAAAAAAATCTGTCCTAAAGAATCACATGTTACTTATTGTATAGTTCTACATCTAATTTTGTTTTATTTTGTCCCACGTGTTATAAAGTCCTTCCCAGGAAAGGATTAACAAAGATTCAAGGTAGAATTTGAAGAACTGAATGAGAAGAAGAATATCTTCCATGTCACTCTCTTCATGAATGTTGCTTGTAACTTTCAGGGTGAGCTGAAACCTCTAAAACTGTTTGCACGTCAATAAGAGCAAGGAAAGACTTTTGAACTCTAGGACTATTTTTAAGTTGGATTTAATTTTAAGATGGAAAGTTCATAAGAGAAGCATAGTGGTTTTATTCACCAGCATATGCCTCTACTTCTTGACTGCAGAGCAGCCACTGCCCATCCCATCAGAATGACACCAGCCCTTTTGAATCCTCACTAGCCATGCCAAATTTCTGCATGTTTATTATTCTCATAATGGATGAGTACTTATGTCTGTTCTGAATTTGTTCTCCTTTAATTTCCATTTATGTTCCTCTTGTCCTTCCTTCTTGTGCTGGTCTGAAAATAGCAGCTCATGTTGACATTATCTGTTCCATTTAAAAATTTAAATACTTCAATTAAATCACCCGTTAAGTGATTTTTCTTTCTATACTGCATAGATTTAGATGTTCAGCTTGTCCTCAGAACTTACACTTTCAACCTTGCCACCTTTTCAAGAACAGCAATATCACATCTGTAATATATCAAAGGTAACATTGTGCAGCTTGAATGTTGTCTCTAACTTTCTTAGACATATATTCTGCTGCCCTGGATAACTGTCCTAGATAGCATGTCTCTGGAATCACTTTTTAAAGGTTCTTGTCAAAGTCAGCTGCACTAGTTATGTTCTATTCACCTTTAAATGTGGTTTATATCTCTGAGACCAGATTTTGGCAATTTTTTTAACAGCATTAGTTCTTATAATCATGTAAATATTCATTTAGTGGATGGAGCATTTTTTTTATTTTAACATTATTCATTATTATTTATCCTCTATATTTGGAATTGCTTTTCTTAACATGCTTTATTTTTATAGAAACATAACAATTTTATTTTGTAGCTCTTTACGTTATGTGTCTTCACACTCTTCCCATGCTATTTCCCACTCAGATACAAGTCCCCAAGTAAAGGACGTCTGCAGGCACATTTTCAGATTTTATAGCAAATAGTTTATTCAGAACATAATTTGTAAAAATACTGTAATAAATTAGAGAGCTTATTATAGACTGCTATTTCCATTTCAATATCTAGCCAGCAAAGGACTGCTTAATTTCCATAGTGTAGGAAAGATTTGGAAAGAGCATGGAAATTATCCAAGGACAGCAACTTGGTTGTGAAGAAAATATCAAATAGCAGGTAACTCAAGTGAAGTCTTCTTTCTTTGGTGTGCTGTAATCACGAATATGTGCCTCAGATGTGTGTATCTTTTTTTTTTCCTGGCAGCACTACTGAAAAAAGTAAAATCTTACCTGAAGTGTGTACGTGCCCTTGCAGACTGTATAAGGAGTAGAACATGAAACATCCATTGTGTGGAACTTCTACAGGGTTTGCTTATGGCTGCAAACCACTATCCAGAGTGTTGGTGCCCTACAGATCTCAGGGAAGCACTCTCTGGCAGGATCTTGTACCTAAGGAATAGTTAATGGGGAGGAACTTCTCAGACAGAAAGATGAGGAAGGAGGATGAAGAGCTGGGAGATGGGAATTTTGCTCAAGGTTGGCCCAGATCCTCTGTATAACTTTGGCAAGTGATTGTGATGAGATGGGGTGCAGCAAATCATGGAAGCTTTGCCACTGACTTCAACAAAAAGAGGATCTGATTTAGCTAAAGCCCACTCCTCATTTTCTCTCCTGTCCAACAGGATAATTATCCTTACTTAATTCTCTGGTGTGTTACAAAAAGCACAATTAATTTCTCCAATAGAAGTCGTTATGAAACACAGCACCTTGGAAAGATACCTGAGCTGGCTCTGAGCGAAGCAGCTCTGGAGCTGGCAGCACAGCAGCCTTGTCAGCTGAGACATACTGTTCGTTAGCACAGGTGAAATGTCTCACTAATGACTTTGGCCATTTCCTGGACCTCAGCTGGTTTCTTTGCAGGGTTTTGCCATGCTTCATAGACACACCAGCTTGCTGAGACCTAGCATAAGACCTGTTGCAGAGGGCTGTGCTGCACAACATAGGCACATATGCCTGATCCTCAGGTGCAGTCATGGCATGGGTGGAACAGAGTCTGACATGGGGCAAAAAGGCTCAGGGACTTTCACTGACCCGTGATGAACCTCCAATCCACTTCCAGTTCAGAGGAATCCTGAATATCCATAATTTGTTCCTGGCAGTCTTGGGTCAGTTGGTAACTGAGTCTGGCAGTCTTCTTTTCACAGTATCCTGCTCACCCCATACTCTGGGGAAGGCACGGCACAAAGCCAGTTTCATGCAGCTCCATCATCACAAATTCTCTGCGTAAAAGAAAAATATTCTATTTCTCAGTCTGGAGTTGCTCAGTAAGGTAGACTGAATGGAGGCCACAATCTGTCCCCTAAAATGTGTGGTTATTTTCTTCATCATTTAAACTAAAGATGAAGACAGCAATATTTACATGAAAATGAATTTTCAAAAGAGATAAAGTGTTCAAAAAGGAAAGTGTTTTCATATAGTTCTGCTGCCTGCAAAATGGGCAAGAGATTTTGTTTTATGTTTCTCTTGTGACACTCTGCAAGACACAAGAAATGTATTGGTTTTGCTTAAAAATTGCAACTGTGTGATTTGGAAAAGTCTTTTTAAGTGGGTTTAAAAAAAAAAAAAAAGGAATCCCATTTTATAACAAGCCTTCACACTGTGCTCTTGGGCACCCTTTTTGGCATTGTGCTGTCAGTGCATTTGATTTGCTATCTGCATGTGATGTTATGTGCCATATTGTCACAACTTAGGAAGAAGCAGTAAATTGAAGTCAAGTCCTCATTGGAATGAAACTCCATTTTAAGGAGAAATTCAGATCTATTCAGTTTGACCTTGGAACTTGAATTAAATCTTTAGAAACTCAACTTTCTCGAGGAAAGTACAAGGTTTGTATGAGTCTGGATACATTAAAAGCTTGTAGAGCTCTAGTATAGTTATCTGCCAGGGTGGTTAATTTTTAATTTAGAGGACAATGAGAAAATCAAAGGGTTTCACCTGAACTAATTTTCCCTGAGTTAATTTGTGATACTCAAGTCTGGTTTATAAGCATTTAACAATTCATTAAAAGCAGTATTAAAAGCTCAGTTGTGATTTTTACTGAAACATTTTTGTATGTTTAACCTGATTTCTGAATGGAATTTTTATAGTTTGGGGTGGTATCATAAAAATGCACATAAGTCTAGGCTGGATTCCAATTTTGTATTGTAATAAGCAGAATTTTATGTATGGGTCTGTATGCACATTCAACAAATCATTCAGAAAGAAAAATCAAGTGGATGTAGTTATTGAAGATGAGGATAGCATTTACCTGCTTTAAATTTGATGCACATAATACATAAGGGGATGTCCTTGCTTCAGTCACAAAACCAATCCATTTAGAGTGTCAAGTCAGGGAGTTAGACACAATAGGTTTTTGCAAGACTACAGCATGTCAGCACCTATCAGAGCAGCACCTACACTGGAAAGCAAAGCCAGAACCCTTGCTTCTGCCTTACCTGCAGCAGAGTATGACAATTACTAAATCCTCTCTCAGGACTGGGAAAATAATTTTGCCCTGCTTCCATGCAGAGGCAACACCTGAGATTTCTAGAAGGGCCAACTGTTTTGTTCCTTCTTGCTATCGTTGCTGAGTAAATGCTGACTTATCTTCATTAAATCTGCATGCAGGAAATCAATAAGAAGTTGGGGTGCTTGTTTGTAGAAGTAACAGAATCATTTTGGCATGCTGTTAAGGTGTTGATGACTCATCTTAGTGTGACTCCAGGAGTTGCCAAGAAATATTGCTAAGCTAATCTAAGTCTGGGTAATGCAAAAATGATAGGTATGCTGCGACCCATGTGTCAGAGTAAAAGGGAAGGAAAATAAAAATCCCTCAGTGCCCACAATTCCTCGTGCTGCAGTAAGATGTGGGGTTTAGGCTTAACTGCATTTTATGTCTGTGCTTTTCCAGGGGGGAAAAAAAATGGACAAGAATAGTTTTCTAACAGTAAAGAATGCGTAAGGTTAACCCCAGAAGTTGTTCCATTTCTACACAGGAGCAGATGGCAAATGTACCATTTGTGATGTGGATACTCTGCAAATGTTGCACTTTTGTGCTCTGCAGTGTAGGAATATGATGGAGGAGAGAAACTACCCGCAGTGACTGAGGAGATGGGACAAGGTGGAAGTGGATGGGTTCAGTGCAGGATGCATAGTACATGTTTTTACAAGTTAGGGAAAGTCGCATAGTATGGCCAGCCTGGAAAAAACACTTTTTTTTCCCCCGCCCCGCCCCCCCCCCCCCCGATCTTTCTCTTTGTTGGCTTTTAGGTATATTGCAAGGTGAAAAACAAAATCCTTTATATATTTGATGGAGTCCCACCTGCAACACGGTGCTGAATAAACACACCACAAGCATGGATTCCTCTGCTAACTTGCAGAGAAACAACAGCATGACCAGCATCAGTAATTCAAACCTTCTCAAATGATCACCTCTCCTGGGCAGGGAGGCAGTTTAGCACTGGCAGCCCCTCTCCCTTGGATGCCAAAAAAGGATCAGTGTATGATAACTGTGGTAGTTTTTGTCTACTACAGAAACTGTGGACTTCTTTCCATCAGCCTCAAAGACAAAGCATCAGACAGGTGGTACTGAAGCAGGGACCTGGGAGCCAAAGTCTCTGAATACTCTCAAACTAAGCTATGCTTCTGAGTGACTTTCCCTCTTAAGGGAGTGATAACATACACACAATGTGCAAGTTAGAGTATGTAGGGTACCCTGGGACAACAGAATTTTTGTACAAATTATTTATGACTTTTGAAGTTCACAATATGAACCACAGGAGCAAAGTATTTTTAAAAGTGCTGCAGAACTCCAGTAATCTATGCACCTCTCTTTTAGAAGTTGTTATTATTACATGATCATTTTCCATACGTAATTAGCCTTTTCTGGTTTTTGTTGATTCACCCATTTCCTCTTAAACCCGTCACACGTGCAATTGAGAAGTGTCAACTTGCACATGGGGAAGGGTGAAAAGATGCACTCAAGCTATACATCTGATCTATAAGTCTGATCTTGTGGTCAATAATGGCAGTTTCTGGCCTTTGACACTCACAGAGAAAAGGGGAAAAATTCACTGAAACAACCAGTGATTTTTGTGATGGGAGAAAAGTCGGAAGGGGGTGGGGAAGGACACTGAGAATGAGAGCCTTTGTTCAGTGAAACAAATGTTAACACCAGAATACAGATAAAACTTTATGTATTATTAAGGAATACATTTTGCTGTTGGAAAAATGTAATGCAACCTGGAATCATTTATTCAAACTGGTAATTCTTTTCATGTTGTCACATTGCAAAAAGTATTGATGTGTCTTGTGTCTGACTGAAAATATAAAACACTGTGGTAAAGGCAACTAATAAGAAAGACTACATTTCCTTTAGCCTGAAAGCCACTGCAAAAAAATAACAAAAAAAATCACCAAAAAGAAAAAAAAAACCAACCCCCACATCATTTGATGGGAAAGGAGAAGCAAAAAAAGAAAAAAAGCAAAGATATTCTGATAGGTCATTTTTTTTTTTCATACATGAGCATTTAGTCTACAGTAATCTACCAGGACTGTCAAATTTGATTGAAAGATAATGCAAGATTTTTTTTCTTGACACAATTTATAGCATGTATCCATTAGGAATAATTATGGTTGCATGATTTTGCTAGCTGTTATCTCTACAAGTGTTACTAATGGTTTTATCAATTACTCCCTGTCCAATAACTGCATGGTTGTAACCTAATTTAAAGACACTCTATCACTAGGCTGATTTGTGTAGTAGTAAATGACAGCATTTGAGACACCAGCCAAACGACTCACTTCAGTGACTTAGTTAGTCTCTAATAATTAACAATTAGTAGGTACCTAGGAAAAACTCAAGAGACTAGAGCTCCTGTGTTTCCCTTTCTTATCGAAATATAAGAAGTTACCAAGAATATCTCCTGTAAATATAACCCTGTAAATAAAATCTCCTTCTTCTGTGGCTGTTAGAAAATGTGCTTTAATAAAGGTTAACATTTGAGGACTAAAACAGAACCAAACTTTAGGATCCATGGCTGTAAGATATACTGACAACCTAAGCAGGAGATACAGGATTGTACTTTATGGTTTTGCTATTAGTGCTATAGTTCAAAAGCAAAGCCAGCGTGCTAAAAGGGGAATAGTGCAACCAAAAATGTGCTATTTTCTTGAACTTTAGGGAAAAAATGCTGAATGTGCAAAAAAGAAGCACTTCATTACAGATCATTAGTGAGGTTTTATGTACAGCTCAGAAAGGTAGTGCCTGCTCAGAACAGACTGGAAAGAAGCCTGAAATCTATTTTAAATGAGTGTAAAAGATGGTATTACTCCAAGGATGTTATCTCTGAGGATTTTAAAGAATTTTTCCATTAAAAAGTCTCTCTTCCTAAATAAGACTTTGAACTTTAGGTTTAAAGCAGGATCTTGTAGTCTGCAAGTAACTATTTCTTTGTAGGCTCAAAGACTTTTAAAATATTAGTGAGTGAACAGGGGTTGAGGTTTTTGCAGTGCACAGTCCTTTGCACAGTCCATTAGTATATTTGAATTTAGCTTGATGGGGCAAAATTGCCTGGAATAATTCATCATCTGGGTTATTGTGTCAGATCTTAGTACATCATTTCTTTCAGATTATCCAAGATCCCTTTTTTTTAGGAGCCTTGAGGGTTGTATGTTTATAAAATGCTGCACTTTAACCACTCAACAGTCTGATGACATTTTCAGGCTTACATGCAAAACCAATATCTGCTATGAAGCTTGCACACTCTTCGTAGGAACACAGGAGCTGCCACACTGGATTAGATCAGCGATCCATCTAGCATGGTCCCCTGTCTCTGACAGATGCCAAATCCTGGCTGCTTTAGAGGAAGGTGCAAGAAACCTTGTCAGAAAAAAAGCTGTAGAAACACCTGCCTGTAAAGGGAGTTGCTTCTTAAACCCTTAGTAAGTGGCTGGTGTATGCCCTAAAGCATGACTGCATATATGCTTTAAAAAGTACGGGGGTTTTGTTATAATTACAGGAGCTGTCACTATCCTTATAATATTTGTATTACATTCTTGATCTCAAGGCTATGTCTAGATTGCACAGCACGGTCCCTCTTCCCTGATCATTATCCAGGTTGAGGGCTGACCCAGACAGGCTGCAGTTTGCTTTTGGGCAATGTGGCCAAGTTTCTTTCTCCTGGGAACCAAGTCCTGGCTAGAGATAGGGAGAGATGGAGAATGTTTAGTTCCCAACCTGACAAGGGCTCTTGGATCACACAGTTTAAACATAGTCTCAGAAACCAAGTTGTGATTATTTAATTCAGTTGGGCATTTTTTAAGTCCCTTTTGCTGCATTTGAATTTTCTTTCTTTTTTGTTGACACCATGTTTTTGATTATCAGAAAGAGTAAATAGATAGCCTCATTTTTTACCACTGTACATTTGTTATCCTCTGTACTTTTGCGATTTTCTGCTATTCACTCTAAAGCAAGTAATTTCAGTCCTTTTTTTTTCCTTTTTTTCTTAACCTACATTCATTCATCTAAGCATTTCATTCCCATTTTGGAAGCTCTTTATTTTCTGAGATACAATACACACAGTATTCTGAGGGTGTATCATTCATTTATCTAACACCACAAAAATAATTTTTGGTTTTGTTCTCTGCCTCCAAATGCTTCCCTATTGTAAATATTATTTAATAATGCTAAATGAAAAAATCATGTCTCTGATTTTAGCTTAATCTGATGATGATATTCATCAGATAACAGAGCATTTGTCCATTCAGTGAGTTGATAAAAGAATTTCAAGTCTGGGTTACTAAAGCCAGAGATATCTTCAAAATGTAGTTTCAACCTCACCCACCCTTTCTGGTTCATCTGCATATTCTTTTGAATACCACTCATTGAGTATCTGTAGCCCAAATGATGTCATCAGGCACAGCATGCAGCCACTACAAGTGGGACAATTATAATTTTTGTAGCTGATTAATCATCATGAAAAAGTAACAGTCAATTGACTCAATCATACATCCATGGTGATTAATCACACTTCACTTGTGTTTTTTACAAGTATTTTACCGACAGTGCAGATGTTGGATGATTTTTCTCCTTGAGCCTTTTCCTTGGTCACAGATGTTAAATAATCACCTTGTCCTGATACTTGACTTATCTAATTTTTTTCTTCTGCAAGCCCTTAAAAACAAATGTGTTTCTTATGTATAAAGAAAATGCTAAACAAATTAACAATTTTTTACAGGTTAATCAATATCTGAAATCACCTCAGTTGACATCTGTAGTCATAGGTGTTTTCAGTAGGCACATTACTCTTAAATTTGTTCTATTCTATACAAGAGCATGAGCCGTAACAAAACACTGACGGGGGCAGGTAGCAGAACCCATCTTATGTTTAGAGCACAGTTAGAGCTTCTTATCCAAGTTCATGAAATCCCATGAACTCATTTGATTGTAACTAATTGGCATAGAGGCATACAAACAAGCAAAGAATCTTCTGACACCTAAATATTGAGCCTCTTAGATACTCACATTGGCTGCTAGAATCTAGTCTTAACCTTGGTTAGAATGGTAAGAGAAACTGCTGAAATATCATAGCAGATGAAAGTGTCTTAGAGTACTGCTAAAAGCCTGGTTATGATATTTTCTGTGGAGGAATACCTATGCTGATGAAGCCATGAGCATCTGCAACTGCTCTCTGTCCCATAACTATTACATTCTGTTGCTTCATGTCATATGTGCATATACACAAATGATTTTGTAAATGTTTTTACGAGTACAAGCTGATTTCTAAGTGATTTTCAAAGATTTATTTCAGAGGACCCGTTATAGATAATACCCATTTAATATTTCCCAGGCTGCCCTCAATATTACAAATGGAAATATTCTGTTGTGTAGGGCAAATAGGGTGTTTAGCTCAAATGACGCAAGCCTCACTGACTCCAACCATGTTTCACCCTTCAGAAAAAGCCAGAGATACCCATTTTATTTAGCAAAAGGATTCTACCTATCTCTTTGCCATCCTTAGATCACTGCTTAGATCAATGCATACACTGGAAATTGCTTTCATGAAAAGATGACACAGCTGCATTGAATTCTGCACTAGACTCCATTCTTGATACTGTTAATAAAGAGCCTAAGGTTGGGTATAATTGTTAATACACTAATTCTAAAAATCCACTCAAATGTCACTTATAATCAGGATTTTCTACTGTGCTAGGACCCCTGGGGAAACCTTTGAAGATGTGAATGGTGTACACGATGACAGGGATGAACATAAGAAGGTAGAAGGCCACCGATGCTGTTTAGCTTAGTTGTATAAAACTATCACGTATATAGAAGCTTAGAAATACTGGCAGCTAGGAAGATGGGAAAGCAAAGTGTGAGATGGAAAAAACACCCAGATCCAGAAGGAAAAGATTTACACTAAATCCAGTTATTTCAAAGCATTAGGGTGGGAGGTGAAGAAACAGTATGGCTTGTAATTTACAGCAGAAGTACCAAGGCAGAAAAGACATTATAAAAGCATTTCTTCGAGAAGACATCCATGACATGAAACTATTTAAAACAATAAAGCAAAAACCTTACCTATTTTATTAGTAGCAGGGATGAAGCTTACAGCAGATGTGACAAACTGGAATGGTTATGAAACCTTTAAAAGGAGAATGAGAGTAACATAGTAACTTAATATGCCATATCCAAAAAACTCTGAATGTAAGTAAATGATTATACATTAATTGGGTTTTAATTTTATTAAAGCTGTGCACATTTATTGTCTCATTTTATGATATCTTTGATATTACTATGCATAACATTTTGAAATAACTTTGTGTACTTCCTCACAGTGCTATTGCACTTTATTTATGATTAGTGCTTGAGCTGGTGTGAAGTGAATGCATATCCTTCAATAATGAAGTACAGAAGAGTTGGGTGGATTTTTCAGAGTCACAAGGCCTGCCATAAAAATCCCTCATGAATCTTTTAGAGCTCTAAGTAGCCTGGCATTGGTAATAGCTCTACTACTATGGGAAGTTTGGTGGAAAACATTTTTTAAAAGCTCCTGAGAAAGACAGGATATCAGGATTTATGTGTGGTGGTGCTGGGAACAGTTGTTTTCAGCCAGGGTAAGTTTTCTCAGTTTTCGTTTGAGATAACTGACTGCCACAGATAATAGCAGCTTGCTCTGCTTCCTACTTGCAGTCAACACAGGGTTTTCACACACTCCCACCTGACTTTATTTTTTGCACACTAGAGTATTTCATCCAAGCTGTAGGTTGCTCTCTCATTACTCACTTGCAAGGATTTCTTTAATTATTCACGCTAAGTTTAATCATATGCTAAACACAGACAATTCTTCTTTGGGACTGTATTTCTCTTAAAGACAAGGACAGTAGTCTTTGTAAAAAAGGATGTGTCTTTTCCAGCGCCTGTGAGTATGAACCCAAATTTGCTGTTATAAATCTAAAAAAAAAAAA
>NW_010104793.1:0-10521 GCF_000699245.1 Pterocles gutturalis | reverse complement strand
AAAAAAAAAGAAAGAAATTACACACACAAAATAGAGGGCCACTAGGGCTAGTAGCTAGGATGCCACACTGCCAGTACTGCCCCTGACTGGGGGTGGAAGCAGCTTTCTGAGGGGGTTTCCATGGAGGGACTAAAGGCCAGGCTGGGAGGCTTTCTCCCAGACTTCCTCTTTAGTTAGGGTGCAGATCTCACAGGGAATTTCAAACCATTTTGTTGATGGCAGAGGACAGGGACAGCAAAGAGAGAAAGAAACTGATGCTGGAATTGCAGTTGGAGGAGGGATAGGTGTTGTCCTACTCTGCAAAGGCGCTGGAAGAAAGAAAGAGAAGATTGAGAAAAGCCAGGAGGGATGGGGGGGGAGACTTGTAAAGGCAGGAGATTAGGACAGGAATGAGACACTTAGAGAGTGGCAACTCGGACTAGTTAAACTGGGATTATGGGGCTGGAAAAAGAGATGAGGAGCAAAACATGTTGACAGGGGAACAGGAAAAGCCCTGAGGTTGAGGGGAGGCTGAGCCCACAGGAACCTATCTTCTTCTAAGGTTGAAATGCAAGCACTGTTTTCTTAATGTCATTGCTCCCCTACTTTTGGTAAGTACAGCTGTGACACGTGCTGTTGATGTGACTTGTCACCTTCCAGGACCAGTGTCCTAGTGACACAGGCCAAGGGTAGTGGCAGCCCTTCAGCTCACAAAGCAAAGAGCTGAGAGGTGGGTCACTTTCCAGGCCTCCTAACATCAGTGCAATACCAAGCAATGGGGCTTTTCCTGTAGCCTGAAAGGGGAGCAGCATTAAGTTTAGACCTAAGCAACAAAACAAAAGAGCAGCAGGCTAGCTTGGGAAATTAAGCAAGTACATACAAACTTTCCAGAACCAGGTGAAACTGTACCTCCTCCCTCCTTCCTAAGCTATATCTTATAACTTTGGGGGTGCTGAAACATGCCTGAGGAGCCAGTCTTGGAACCAGGACCTCTGAGACCTGTGCAGTAGTCCTGAGCCTACCTTGTAAGCAGGTGAGTGAATTTGCAGTCTGATTAGCAGCAGCCTGTTGGTTAAAATCCTCACGTCCATGCAGACTGTTTTCACTTTCAGCAGAACAGCATTTTCCAAAAAAATGTGCTGATCAGCTCTAATTATCAAGGTTACAAACTGAATCACTCAAAAGGTAAAAAATGCCAGAATCTGTGCTGCCTGGGTAACCTTAATGCTCGCATGCACACCGCCTTGTACATGCGTTATGATACAGTCTTTAATTATCTGATTGCTTGTTATTTTTCCCCTGTATCGTTGGAGGCATGGGATGCACCTGCAGCAGGGATGAATCAGAGTTAAGTAATGAAGGTGGTTGCTCTCCTTAGGCATCCTGTTTTGGTTGCTGCAAAGATGCATAGGTTGAAGTAGAGACAGCAGGAAAAGAAAGGGTAAGGTGTGAATTACATCAAAAATGCTGACCAGCAGACCTAATTCTATCCAAACCTCTGCCACAGGATTCCTCCAAGGTGCTGGTCAATTCACTCAAGCTAAACTTTGGATAGGTGATCCTTAGGGGAGACCCAAACTGCTCTGAAAAGCAATGTCTCAGAGGCAGGTGAAGGAAATTTGTAAAGCTGGGGAATACCACCTTTATTTTATGCTTTCTTGGTGCCTTAGTTTAGACCTTGGGTTTTGATTTACAGAGCTTTGGAGCAGTCACACCTGCAACCAAAATCAATAATGGGAGCTGTACTTTGACTGCATAAAGCAATGTACAGTGCAGTACTAACATCTCCAGTGTAGAAAAACCCAGTTTCTCCAGTTCCTGGGAACACAAAGTTAATGGAAAAACTGGTCCTTCATCTCTCTGCACCCTGATTCTCCACCTAGACAATGTGAATAATAATCATATTCCTCACACACAAAGGATATAATGAAAACAAATTTAATGTATATCTGAGAAGCATTCAGACTGTAAAATAGAAAGCCAGAAGGAAATTAATAGTTTTGTCTTCAGAGCAGAGGTTTTGAAGCGAGTCATAAATAAGGCACAAAGCCAAGAAAAGCAATGAGGAGGTGCTACAAAGCTAGAAAGTGAGGTGGTCAGTACACGGCACCCTGAAGGAGGAAGGGATCCCAAGGAAGAATAAGAGTGTCTATCTAAGTGAAGATTGTATCAGAAGACATAGAGAGGTGATGGCCAGCATTTGATGACACAGTAAATCCAGTTTAAGGTTTCCTAGACCTGGGAAATAAACACAGCAATATGATGAAAATGTTGATTCAGTTTTAACTCTTCCTGCCAAACTAAAATTTTAACAAATTCTGGGGAAATAAATTGTTACAAATTTTCAGTTTATACACTTGGGCTTTCGGCATGCCCAAGTATTATTTTTTTCCTGAAGGCAACATGGAAACATAGGACTGACACAAGATTGGCAGTGGGTGCTCTGCCTAGTTTAACATTCAGGTTCCTTGATTTGGATCCAGTTTGAACTGCTAAGTGTACATATACTGCAATGCTAATGCCCCTGGGAGGAAAATCCAACACAGGTGTGAAACTTTACTTTGTCTTTGTGTACCTGATTTTGCAAATTTAGCAAAGTTTTCAGACCTTTCCTCCACTCTTTTGTCTGTTATATGGAGGCTATGTAGAGCCGCTTGCAAGAGTTCCCAGCACACAAGAAGCAAAATTTATGTACTTGCACCAATGTATGCAGCAGATAGCTTCATTTGCTATTAAAAATCATCTACATACGATTATAATCTCAAACATAATGTCAGCTTTTTTAGAGTATTTCAGTTGTATTACTATTTAGATTTTGTCTGGTGTCTAAAGTCCATAAGGATAAAAAAATTGCCTTATATAAAGCAAACCCTTTTTTACCCTAACTTTAAAAACATTTGTATACTGCAAGATAGACTGCACAATTCCAGAATAACTTTATTGTGCTACAGCTGTAGTTAAGGAATTATTTTTCCTAGTATAAGAAATTCTGAAAAACTTTCAAAAACAAACATTCATAGTTATTCGTGATCAAAATCTTCAGTTTTCTCTTTTTGACAAGTTCAAAATTTTCAACAACAAAAATTCATTTTAAGGCTTGAAATACTTTCTTGTCCTTTCTTTTGTCATTCAGTATAGAACTGCTCTGTGACAAAAATGAATTTAACCTCCCAAAAGCCAAAACTGTGAGTCAATTTTTAACCACATTGCACATTCAAGCCCTAAGCAGCAAAGACAGAAACAGAACAGCATTTCAGTAGGACGTTGTGGCACACTCTAGGTTGTTGAAAAAATATAATATCAAATGGAGGAGGAATCTGTTCAGTTCCTTGGCTACATGAATTGCTAGATTAGTGCAAGAGGGATGGAAGTTTCTCTAACTTTTGTCGCTTACGTTGACTTCCTTGTACCTGTGGTCTGGTAAAAAAAAAAAAAAAATAGATATAGTTATTTAAACTTAGTCTTTTCCCAGCTAATATAGCACTAATTTTGACTGAGAAATTGAGCTGTTAGAATGGTCTACCACAAAAAATAAGAAGGTCATTCAATCTTGTTGTAACACCATAAAGTTCTTCAGATGAACGTAACTTTAACCTAGTCGTTTTCACTGCCAATTAGCCAACAGAAGCTTCCATACCAAGGAAAACGAAGCCCAGAGTGTTCTTCCCCAGTAAATTCCAGAGCCATAAACTGATAATGCTTTTACTGACCTTCCTGAACACGACAAAGGGGGTCCCACGGGAGGCGAAGGCTTGCTGGCACTTGGAGAACAAACTGGGAAGCCCGAGTGCTGCCCAGAAGATTGCCCTTGGCTCCAGGAGGGCAGGGAACAGAGAGCAGTGCTTAGTGTGCAGGAAAAGTGTGAGTAAGCTGGTCTCTGATGAGCAAATGCATGTCCACCTGTGTTCCCGCTGGTCCCTCTCCTTCCTCTTTTCTTCTGGGCACGTTGAGACAAAAAGCATCAGACAGGCCTTTCTTTTAAAAAGGATCTTTGTAAAGGCAGTGGTCTGTGCAGCAGTTTGTTTTCTTTGTGTTGATGATTACAGTTTAAGTCTGTATTTATCTGAAAAGCCTTCAAAAGCACTTGATGATGGCACCGTTCTAGATCCTCCCACAACATGTTAACATCAGATTAATCAGATGCAGAAGAAAGGACTGTTCTCTCAAACAATTTGGTTTCTTGCAAAATATTTTCATAAATTTTCAGCTAAAAAAGTGTCCCAGTGGCACAATTAAGGAATTTGACACTACTCATACACCTAAAATCAAGCACAATTTTTGAGTACATGAAATGTAGACTTCATGGAACTCCCTGTCCGAAAACAGGGGGGGTGGGGGGAGAGGCAGGAAATGAGGCTCTGACAGTGCAATTTAAAGGCTTAATGTGCTCAGCACAAGTAATCAAGTTCAAGGCATGAACTGGAGGAAGTCACAAGAAATAAACATAATGGATCTTACAGTGAGACTAAATGACCATTGTAGGTTCCTTCCAACTGAAATTTCTATTCTATTCTATTCTATTCTATTCTATTCTATTCTATTCTGTCCTGTCCTGTCCTGTCCTGTCCTGTCCTGCTCCATTCCATTCCATTCCATCTTTCTGAACAGAAAAATCTCCATGGAGAATATTCACACAGAAATTATATAGCTCATATGCCAATTAAGTAGCCTTCCTAGTTTACTTTTCATTCTTTCGTGTTCTCTATTATTGGATTTTATTTGCATATATGCATTAAATTCTTATAATCAGGTGTTAATATGTGTCACAAGTATGTATAAAGTGCTTTTTTCCTCTGTTAGGCTTTTGGTTCTGGAAACTCAGCAAGAAAAAATGCAGAACTTTAACAGTTGACTAATTTACTGACATTAATATTCCATTGTATATATTTGGATTTATACTTGGTGTGTTTCATTTTTTGCTTTCTTGTTTTGCTGTGTTGGCTGGAAGGACTGTGCTAAAATTCACCTGCCACTCAGTTTAATTTCTTCTGTTTAGGACTGTACAGTGTTCCATGTAAAGCTAATCAATACAAGGATTTATGAAACATCAAAACAGAACAGTCTAAAGTAGGAAATTATAGTTAGTTACAGTTATTAAAGATTTCCTATAATAAACTTAGTATAAGAGAATCCTTATACATCTTCTTTTAGGGTATTTGTCAAGTGCATAGACTGAAGAAACAATTGTGGTTGGTTCCACTGCAATATATCTTAATTTGTTGCTTGCTATTTAATGCTAGCTGGAAGGAAGCAAGCCATGTCATGCAGAGGTGAAATACTGATTCGATTTTAGTCACTAGCAGCTCTTCTGTTAATTTCGTCTGAAAGTTTACCTAATGTGCAAAACTCTGTGCAATGGAAAAAGAAACAGCAAAATTTATAAGATGCTAGCATTAAAACATAAATGACTCTGTATCCTTCCTGTATTCAACTGTCTCACATTGCAAGCTAGGTTATGTACACATGTACATAAATCTTCATACATACGGACATATATATGCATTTATATAGAAAATGAAAGAGTGAATGAAAGAGATCTCCTTATATCATTATCTCCATTATTATATTTAAATGCAGGATTTGTAGCTCAACATATTTCTTTCTTTACTGGATTAACAATACATTTCCTAACCTTCTTTGTTTACCTTCAACATGTATCAAAGACTTTTGCCTCTATTTTAATTCTTTCTCATTACTAATTATAATGTTTTATAGTGACAGCAAATTTTATGGACATATTTGTGTCTCAGAGCAGTCTGACTACCTAAAACTTACATAGAGACTTTCAGTTACTTTTCAGGAGGACGTCAGGATAGTCACAGTTTTGGTTTTTGTATTGCAGTTGACAGATAAGCAATTACTTTGTTTTTTTAAAAAATAAAAATACATGCAGATGATGAATTGTCCATCAACACTATATACATGTATGCGTATACATACACATATATTTGTATGCATATATGCAAGCACACACACACATACTTTAATAAGTTTGGTTACCTAATAATACAGAAACATTAGATGCAATTATAACAAAACACTCTTCTGTCGCAATATACAAAATCTGTATCATTTATAAATCAAAATGTAAATAGCATTTCAATATAGAAGCATGCAGATCTCTTTTAAACACTGAAAAAAAAAAAAAGAAAATTGCATGCATATGTCAGTACAAGTCAACTTACTTGGCTAATGTGTCCATTTCTGTCAGCACTGACTTGCAGTTACTCAGAGAGTTTCATTTTTTTTGGTCTCTCCAAGTGTAATTTTAAATCTTTAAAAGATATTGGTTTTGCTCTTGTGAACATCTCAAACCAAAAATTATTTTCTAGCTCCTATTGTTTTCCTCACAGTTGCCAAATATTTCTCTGGTACTTCATGGCACATTAGTAAGCAAGCAAGTTGCTACTGAGTCATTCATTGTTTAAAATATTTTCTAGTGAGGTTCTGATTTACAGGCAGCTTCCTTTGCCTCTTGTCCTTCCTTCACTTACAAATGTTACATAATGGGAGCTGCAAAGAGATAAGAATAAGCAATAAAAAGCTCACTTCATTTGGCTATAAACCACCTGGAAAACTACCTGATACAAAAGGCACAGGGCACAAACCTAACAACTTCCTTTCAACATGGCAAGAAACTGTTTACAATCCCATTTTTAACAAAAAATGTTAAAACCAGTGAGCACAATAACAAACCACAAAGAAACAGGAGAACAAGGTTTGGTTCAGTTTTTGTTGCCTCTTCTTTCTACCAGACACTGGTCAGCAGGCAAAAGGCAGGATTTCAAGGGCTCCAGTTCATTCATTTCAGTACTACCCTCATTCTTCCAAATGACTCTTTGCTTTACAGGAAGTTTCCTTAGAAACAATCGTCAACTGCATTGTGGAGATTTACTTGTACACAAATGACCACAATAGACTTTTTATCACTGCGGTTCATATATATCTACAAATGGTGGTGATCCACTATTAATTGCATTAAACACTTTACGATAATAAAATATTGACTGTAGCCAAAGCTGGTTTACTTGTGAAAAGGAGTTATTTTGGGGCCAAGCAACAATATATAAGTTTCAGCCCTCATTCAAAAAAAGTCCAATCTCTATCTTGTTGGTTTCTATTTTCAAATCTTTATGTTTCCCCCTAGGACATGTGATAGGGGAACCTGAGACAGACAAAACAGCAATAAAAAGAAAAAGATTATATAGCAGTGAACATTTCCAGAGAGTGAAATGGCAGATTAAAATGACCAAGATGTGGTGAAGTCTGTTTCTGGTGACATAACAACCTGAGAAGTACTTAAAAGCATTAATGGGGATGAGACACTGTCTCTATAGCTGGACAGGATCAGGCTCCATTTTGGGCTCACTCAGTATGTGCTGTAAGTATTCAATGTGAATATTCAAGACACAATCCTGTAATGTCATTACAAGGTCCCGTCACAGTCACTTGCACGTTTCCTTTGGCACAGCAGATTTTTTTTTGATGGGGGACAGGGTCAACAGTCGAGAAATCCCTGCCCTCTAATAAGACAGCAGGAGAAGAAAAATACTTGCTAAGCACTTCAGCTGTTCTCAGATTCATAAAAAACATAATGTTGTGGAGATTATAATGTTTCTTTTTCCTGTTGGTTAGCTGCTAGAAAACTTTTGGGAATTTACTAGGAAAAAAGCTCCAGAAACTCTGAGGCACTTCTTGCTCTCCCCTCAGCAGACAATCTATGGCAGAACTTCTAGTGCCAGATATACCATCACAGGCAAACTTTCCCATTATGCTGGAGGGTGGGACAGGAGCAGCAGTTTTCTCCCAGACATAAAAGCTACTAAAAACAATAAAGGAAGTTCTTCAGACCTCCAGAAAACTGACAGAGAGCTCAAAAGCCAAGATGAAGTAGAGGAGAGTGGCAAGACATTGATGCCTCCAAGAAGGGGAAGGAATTTGGGACCAGAGGAGAGAAGGCATCTGGATAATTCACTCTGGAAGTTTGGTTTGGACTTAAGCTCACACTTAAACCCACAGCCCCTGGCAATGAACACAGCAAGTTTCAGTTTGTGCAGTACACTAACGAAATCCCACAATTCTGCTTTTTCTCTAATATTGCACCCTTCACACTGCAGAAGAGTCTTTTTATCAATCTTAGTCTGTATCCCAACCTTCTTGCATAAAGGTTAAAAAGAATGTATTGATTATACTGTGAAGTGTGCCAATGACATTTATAAGGTTGTGTAGTACAAATCTATAGATAGCTAGGGAGTGTTCATGCTTGATCAAGTTCTTGTTATTACTGGAAGAAGCTCAAGCCTTAACAGATAAAAGATGTTTCTCAAATTACCTAGCTCTGTAAAATATTTTTTCCTGATTCAGAGCGTTTTAACTTCCCCTTGCTATTAACGTAACACAAATCACAGATGAGTCCACAGAAAGGAACCAGGAGGAAATCCTGGTTATGGAAGATCTGTCACCAGCTTCAAAGTGCTCGGTATTTCACTTCAGGTTCTTGATATAAACAAGGAATATAAATCTTTGTTTGTAAGCAAACATTGATCAAGGTAGTTGTGTCAGATCTCCTTCTGGGCTTTTTTTCTTCCTGTTTTGCAGCTGCTACATCAGCCGTCAAGCTATTCTCCTCTCCGCTTCTCCAACAGGACAAGAAATTCTGAAGCTTAGTACCCTCCTGCTGGCTTACTCTGCACTAGTAGGTCCAGGAAAAGTGGCATCAGTGAAGCCTGTTTTCTGATGGATTTGTGTGGTATGGTCAGATCTCCCCGTGCCTCACTGTTGAGGACTGTGACTGACATTCTTCATGCCATTGGGGCATCACTGCTTCTCCTCCTGGGCAGGTTCTCTGGTTTGACAAGGATTTCACTGCCTTTAAAATTTTTCCATCATGTTGACACAAAAAGGTCTCCCCTCTCTCATCAGCCTATTTTCATGAACTTTTTAGGGATCTTATGAGTGTTAAAACTGCCAGCCAGTTGAAAATCTTCTTTAAAACTTGTCTTATCAGATAGATACATGTACAGAGACTGGCAGACACAAAGGCTTAAGACTTGCTTCTGTAGAAAGACAGGTTAAAAAGAATTAGACTTCAAGCATATTTCTAACAGGATTCCTCTGTAAGTATACTGGCTTCAGTCACAAGAGCCCAGAAACTCATCAGCCCTATCTGCCCAGGAACTGTCCTGTTCCACACAGCTTTTGTTGCTGTTACAAGTCGTTCTGGAGCCTACTGACAAAAGGAGAGAAAACATGCAATAAACCTTCAAGGGAATAAACAAATCAGCCTTTGAGTCTCAAATGACTGCTAAGACGCAGGTCTCAGGGCTGACACTTGAGCTCCAGACTTTAAAACCTGCTTTGCTCATGTGTCAGCTACAACTGTGAATATCGAAAGGCTAAATGGCTTTCTTGCCGACAGGAATCACATATACCAGAGAGCAGTTCAGTTCATGAGTCGTTGGCCAAGCAGATGTCAGAAAGCATGATATTTACAGCTGATTTCTGATGGAAATATCAAAGGAGGTGTCTCTAATGCTGAAGTTTCTTCTGAGTGATGGCTTGCTACTGGTTCATAACCGCTTTCTGATCTTCATCCATCTACCATGAAAGCTGCTGTGGTACTACCTTGCATCTGTGCTCAGAGAGAACTAGACTATATCCTTTTCAAAGAACTGTATAAGCTAGTCACCTAATCAAAAGTGACCTTTAGGTTCTGGGCAGAACTAGTATGCTGGATCTACCCATATAATTTATATGTAGGAGGAGAACTCATGCTTCAAGATTTCTTCCTAGAAGTGATTGTCTCCACAAGGTCCTGAGCAATGTATACCAAAAACCACTATCCTACAGACACAAATTTGGCCTTATTCCCAAACCCCCATCTCAAAACCTCATAACATAGAGTCAAGTTCACTAAGGTTCTGCTGGAGTTCAAGAGACGCTGATCCAGGACAAAAAGATGTCTGCAAGATTTGCATATAAAGGAAGTGCTTTTTCTTCCTGTCTCTTCAGAGGTACATTCAATCTTCTGATCTTTTGTTCTCCATTTTTAATTTTTTTCTGTCAAATAACTAGGTATTATCTCTGAAATATCTCCATCAGTTCAAGTAATAATAATAATAATGATGCTGTGCTTTGATATTGTCCCTTTTATTTGGAGATCTTGAAACACTTCATACAAGTTATTAGTTTCCTTTTATACATCTGGAAACCAAAGCACAAAACATTAAAGTAACTTTTCCAAAGGTACTCTGCAGACCTAAGAATGGAACCAAGTTTTCTTTTGTCCTGGTTCCCTGTACCACCCTAATTCCATAAAATATTGAGAAGCTATATGATAAAGCATACATACATCACATATTCAAATATAGAAGACATAAGTAAATAAGCTGAAAGAATTGAGAAATGGTCCTCAGTAAATTCTATGGCACATGCTGGGATCCATGTCAGCTCTACTAGACTGTATTTTCTCTGCTGTCCACACATATTTCCGCAGCTTGAGATCTTTTGCCCTTCACCACAGAATCACAGAATCACAGAATC
>NW_010104792.1:0-6883 GCF_000699245.1 Pterocles gutturalis | reverse complement strand
ATCTTTTTTTATATATATCTACCTCTCTCATTCAGCCATCCAATACATCTTCAAATGTTGTCTGCATACACCAGAAGAATTAAGACTTGAAATCATAAAACCATGAATGATTCAGTGCTGAACATGGACCCCTGAGCTCTCAAGCGTGATGTTTTCTAAACCTTTCTTTCTGCCTTCAATCTTTGTTGGGGCACTAACCTCATTTTCCTTCAAGACTCACGTAACGGTTGCCTTAAAGCTTCTGCAGAGATTTTTCACGGGCGCCTTACAGGAGAAAGCCTTCGGGCACAGCGACCACTTCCACGGCGGAAGCACGGCTATCAAAGGGCAGCGAGGGACCCCGAAACGCTGTGGACAAAATGCCAGCTCCATTTCACACTGGGGTGCACTTCAAAACATCCTGTGAGCCTTCAGAGGACTGAGATATCCCCAGGAATTCTGCACCCGTCCTGCCGAGCATCGGGAAACGCTGAGATGGAGGAGCCGGCTAACGCACCGTCACCTGCACACAGAGCTGAGCGACCATCGACGGCACCGAGAAACGGCCGAAGGAGCTGCGGAATCATCCGATTACAAAATGGAAGATGTTAAGAAAGTTTTTTCCTGATAAAATTAAAGACAGAAACCAGAAAAAGGAAAACAAGGCCAGTCTCGGAAGGCAGGCAGGCTGGGTTTTCTCCCCTCTTGGCATGGCTGTTGCACTAGATCTTAACGAGCAGGTAAACTCGCAAAGGCAGAGCTAAGGAAGAGGATGAGTTTACAATCACTTGTAGCCGTGGAGCAGACAGACAGCAATTGCTGATGCTCCTCCATTGTCATCCCGCATCTACAAAACGACAAACGTGACAGCAGTGACTCCACGAGCAAGCCTGTGACAGGGACAGTCCTCTGTGCCCAAAAAACCCCAAGGCGAGTGTGCAACAGTGACAGCATGAAAGTCCCAAACTCTGGCAATGGCCCTGTTTACCTTTGCTACCCAATAATTTCTCATACAAACACCCTATTTTCACAAACGCCCAGAATGAAATCAAGGTTCCAAAGGGATTTAGGAGAGGGACGCTAACGATGGCATCACCCAATCCCCACTGCAGCGCAGCCAACCGCCAGCACGGGGAAGGGCTGTCCCCGCTGGAACCGCTCGTAGCCACAAACCCAAACGCACAAGAAAAACCTTGCCCTGGTGGAAATGTTCGTTCCCACCATGAAGAAGCCAACTGGCCCAAGGGCGATAATCGTAGACACCAGCTGTGCCCTTCTCCTCGGTGAACCCAGCACCGGCGATGCTGACAGCAGGACACTGCAACCTGCATCGTAAAGGTTCAGCAAGGGAGCCCCACATTCCCTCCTCCCCAAGCAGGGCATTCCAATCCTCTCCCAACCCAGCTGCAAACACCTCGTCCTCCGCAGCAAAAGCTCCCTTTGCTGCATTTGAGGCGACACAGCAGAGCCAGCCGGGGATTTCTGGTGTGTGATTGTTTTCGCAGCTCTCTGACCCCTCCTGGGAGTGTTTGAAGCTCCCGGCGCCCGCTGTTGAGTGGCGTGGACTCCAGACACCCACTGACACACAACATGCCGCCGCGATGTGTTTGTTGGCTGGAGATCAAAGGAGCATCTCCCCTGGGCCTCCCGGGCACTCCTTCCTCACCTCCAGCTCGTCAGCCCTGGGTTTGGACGTTCAGACCTCAGTTGAGGCACGAGGAGCAGGTCCAGGGACACGCTGCAGCATGGGACAAATGCAGCAAACATCTTCCCTGACCTGTTGTGAGAGTCGTCCTGGAGATGCAGTCCACGGCAGCTTTTTTGTCTCCGAATGCCACAGGATATCACAGCAACACCCTGGGATATTGCAGCAACACCAATCCTCCTCGGGCAGGATTCACATCAGCGGACGCTCTCACAGAGACACAGGATAACAGACACAATCTAGATTCCCTGAATAGCGGCACAGGTAGAATAGAGCAGGAAAAGGTCTATAAAATGGGAATTATCTCAGAATGCAACAGATGACTTGGAAGGGGAGAGAAGAGTAGGAAGAGAGGGGTTTGGAAAGGATTTTTATTATTCTCATCTGCTGAATATCAAGTTTCTTCTTGTGCTGTGCCTGTTTTTAAAAAGTCCAACACCCACTGAACGTGCTGCAGGGACCCCGGTCTGGAGTTGTTCAAAACATTTCTCCAAATAAGCAGCCGGGTGGGGAACAGACCATGAGATCCCCCACTGGGGGAAAAGCTCATTCCTCAAACACCAGGGAGCTGGCAGCGGACGGAGACCCCAAAACACAGAACGACAGGAGGCTGAGCTCCACCGGTGCCTCCGCTTGTCCCGCAGCTCGCATCCTGCTCGGTGTTTGTTTTTAAAGACAACCCAGCCAGTGCCACCCCGGTAAGGAGAGAAGGTTAAAGGAGGCAGAGCAGTTACCAAACACCAAGAAAACATGAAATGAGAGCCAGGCATCGGATCACCACCACCGCAGGGGTACAAAAGGTGATGGCGCGGAGGTGTGGCATCACCCCAGTCTCACCACCCGGTTGATGAAGAGCGTGCTGGAAACATAATCAGCATGTGTCGGTCATTCCAGCTGCAAACCCTGTTCAAGCCGTTCAGAAGCTATTAAGATCCCGCTTGTGTATCTGAAGCAGGGAGCATTGTGCCTTTACAGCTCTAGTTGCTCCAAATTTTAAAAAAAGCCCCGTTCTAATTAAAAAATTCTTCTCCACAGCGCTGTCTCCTCTTCCAAAAAAAGTTATTTCAATGCTCTGCCTGAGAATTTAATGAAACTTGAACTGTGTCCAGAGGGCTCTTGGAGGCGAGGCTGAAATCCCAATTGCCAGCCCGTCGCTCCCTCCGGAGCTGAGCCGTGGGTTAGAAACTGTCCGTCCTCGGCTCCCAGCGCTGGGCACAGACTTGGCTCTGCTTCCCCAGAGAAGTGATGCACACACCACCAGGCAGCAGCCACCCCACCCCACAGCTGCCTAACGGATCCTCATCCCGGCAGGTGGGAAAACACGGCCGTAAGCTGCGGCTCCGACGTCCAGAGACGGGGAAATAGCGGCCCCAGGACAGACGCTGCCGCCAGCTCAGCAGAGGACACGTGTGTCGCGTCCTCCGAGAAGCTCAAAGGAGAAGCGCTGTGTCTTTGGAGAGAAGACCTGACCCCTCGTCAAATTGCTTCTCCACTGGGAAGCGGTCACCAAACGGCCGGGAGATTTCTGCAGGAAGATGGGGACATCTCGGACGTCAAGAGAACCTTCCACAGCCCAAGCTGGGAGTCCGGCACTGACCCGATCTCATCCCAGCTCCCACCGGTCACCTCTTGGAGGTAACTGGATAGAGATATTAAATCTTTGTCGTATGAAAATGCAACTCAGGGCTCAGCCCGAGTGCTGCATCTGTGAGAAAAACCTTCCCGTGGCCACGAGTCACAAGATCCACGCTGCGCACCCCGGAAAGCTCACGGGAGGAAAGCTCCGGAGAGCTCAGAGATGAGAGGGGACAACGGCTCCTGCAGGTCCCCCGAGGAGGGTCACCCCATCAGCTCCGAGACAACGCAGGCTGGCAACCGATAGCCAACCTCCGAGCTCCACAGTCAGGGAGTGACACCCCGAGGGTCCCGCTGAAATGGGGACCCAAGGCGAAGGTGCTGTGCTGCAAGAAAAGCTGCTTCTAGGTGACGAGATTCTAAACGGCAGCGACAGCTTTCCCCTGGTTTGCTCCCCTAGAAGGCACCTTTCTCCATTTCACCAAACCATAACCAAATGGTGCTGAGCACCGGTGCTGAGGGGGGGTTTGGGGAGGCAAAAAAAGGGTAAAAACCAGTTTCGGAAAAAAAAAGGGGCCTGTAGGAGCAGCAGTTTGCTCAGTTAGTTATGGAGATGAAGGTTATTTTAGAACAAACTTACGTTTTTAATTATTTTGCATGAATTAGCAGGAACACTTCGACATAATTACACAGAGAATCTGAACCCCGTGAAATCCTAAGAGGCAGAGTAACGGTGTGTTTGAGGCACAAAGCACTCAACGCTGCCTGCGCCCGCACAGCCAGAGCCGCAGAAATGCCACCTGCATGGGCCAGGGCCGGAGAGAAGAGAAACTGGTTGGACGGGCCAACTTTGTGCATCCAGCAAGGAGCTTTGTCACTTGATGTCACCCAAAACTCCCCCCAGGACCTTCTGGAAGGTGCTGGAGAAGGGAGCTAAGGGTGCGGGCCAGCACCCAAACAGAGCTGGAAGGGTTCCCGCGCCCTCCTCCAGTTTGGCCGCTCATCCCAACTGGAAAAATCCCGCAGGTTTCTACGTCAGAAAAAAAAAAAAAATATATTGCGTGTCTGCGCCTGCAAAGGAGCATTTTCCTGGAGGTAAATGGAAAGAAAAGAGGCAGTGTTCAGTGGGGGGGGGCTGAGTGAGGGCTCCCAGCCTGCTCCCAGCCCCCCAGGAGCGCTGGGTTTTGGTTGCAGAAAGCGTTTACCTGCTGCGCACCGGCGTTCAAACCGCACCTGCTTCAAGAGGAGCTGCTGAGGGCATTCGGACATGAAACAATTCCACCCCGCGGGCAGGGGTTGCCACGACCTTACACCACTCACTACTCAATGCTCGGGTTTACTTTTGGTATTTAAAAAAAAAAAAACAAACCCAAAAGCTTAGCAGTTGCTCAACATGCAGAGTTGGGAAAGAAAAATGTGATGAAGTAACTTGAAATCCCCGCGGAGAAGCTGTCACACAAAGGGCTCCGGGATCGCCCTCACCCCAGCGACCCCCGTTATCAAACACCCGGGAACCCCCACCAGCAGCCGAACCACCTCGCAGCCGCAAGGAGTAATAATCACAGTGAACCAGCTCCGGGAAGAAGGCGATGCCCCTCCCAAGTCCCCTCTCCTCCCTCCTCTGCCCGAGGAAAAGGGAGGTCTGCGGAAGAGGGGAGGAAGGCAGGAGCACCAAAACACCCCCAATTTTGGGTCTGTCGCCAGCTCGCCGAGCTCTAGCACCCCAGCCGGGTGAAGAGCAGAGCTGGGGAAGAACAACCCCCCTCGTACAACCCCGAGCCTTTCCTTAACCCACACAACTCCGCACAGCCCGGACCAGGGCAGGAACAGGCACTGAGCTGGGGACAGCGCCTGGAATCCCAACTTCAGCCGGAAAGAAATATTTCTCCCCAGCTTCACCGCATCAGCAGTGCTGCCAGAGGCTCGCTCCGGTTACATAAACCACCGCAGGGTCTCTTACGACCGGTTAACGACACGAGATGTTACATAGCGCAGACATCTTAATGCTACGTTAGAAAAAATAAAATGCCAGCTGGAAAAAACTTTCCCATCAGCTTCTCGCTGCCTAACCAAAAGGACGTTGCTTCCCACTGCGGATGTTTTTCTTCTGGCGATGAGCTGCTCTGTCTTACCTGCACGTGGACGGGGCAGGGAGAGCACGTTCCGGTGTTCCCTTTCATCCCCAGCAACCACAACACTCGTTTTTAACACTAGAAAAACATCCAGAAGAGGTTGCAGGTGACAGCCAGGTGCCGAGAAAGGGTTTTGTTTTGTTTTGTTTTTTTTAGATGAGGGTAGATACAGATCACTGCTCCAGCGTCACACCTTGAGTCCAATGATTCCCGAAGAATTTCTCCCGAGTAACCATGGGCTCGAGCCCTCACCTGCAGACACGATTATTGTACAAACTTGGGGATATTCCCCCCACTCTGCCCTTTGCTGATGAGGGTCAGGCTCAGCCCTGAAGCCCTCAGCGTCTTTTCAATATTACCACAAAGAAAAAAAAAACAAAACTGAAAACACAAAGAAATAATTCTTCCATCCAGAGAATTTGTAAGTGTTGCTGACTGACACGGAAACAAACACCTGGAGAATAAAGGATTCTGCACACACAGCCGAGGAGTTTCCTACATACGCACAGGATTGCAAACCTCAGAGCCCCCCTGCAAGGTTACAAGTGAAAATGGGCTAAAGGGGGGAAAAAAAGGTATTCCTAGGTTGAGGATCGCTTGGAAAGCAGAATTGTTCGTTAACACATCCTGTTCTGACAGGAAACGCTCAGCACTGTTGTTCTGCTCCTCACGAACTCAATCTGTCTCCCTGAGATGGAAAACAGTAGTGTGACCAAAAAATCCCAGCCCAGGCGCTAGAAGAGGAAGAGCTCCATGCCCAGATGGCCCAGCTACCGCCCCACACGGCGCTGGGAACAATCAGAGTCGCTCTGGACCCGGCAGAGACGGGCGGCTTTCACCTCCTCTGCGCTCCCGCTCTCACCCCAGCGACTCCTAATGACGGCCACCACGACACGGACAAACACAGAAAGAGGTCTCTGCCAAGGAGAACCTGTTCTTCCCAAGAGAAATATTTCACTCAGCTCTCCTCAAACCCCACGAATGCATTTTAGCTGGAAAAAGTCACACCGCAGAGGAGCGGCACTTGTTTTCTCAGCTGGCTGTGCGCAGATGGCGCCGGGGCAGAGAGGACAAGGCTGGTGTCATGCTCCCGCGAGCTCTGCGGAACCAGCTCAGCGACAGCACAGCACGCCGACCCGAAACCACCTTCCACGCAAAGGCTGATGCTATCGGGGGATCTGCGGCCGCGCGAGGCACGGAGCACCCAGCGTGACCACCACGGCGGCTCCACGCCAACAGACCCTCCTCGTCCGAGAGCCACGGGTGACACGGGGCCGTTGTCACCCCACTCCCCGATGAAAGGATGTCATTCCTCTACCCCACCCCGAGCAAAACCCTTCGCAGCCAAGCCCCAACAATATATTCAACCAAGAGCGCGAGTGCTCCCTTCCTTCTCCGCCCCACGAAGCCCAAGATGAAAGCACGCCTATGCCAGCCCGGCGAGCACCTCCTGCTCTCACAGCCTCAGCCCAAAGCCACCGGGGAGGGACTG